>NC_026006.2:47907960-48042028 GCF_000442705.2 Elaeis guineensis | reverse complement strand
GCTTTTGCTGGGTATGGAGTAGATCCTTCTAACCCTAGCACAGACAGGGTTTAAATAGACCCTGCCTGTGCCATGCAGTGCCACAATTCGACCAATCAGAAAATTTTAATTAATTCTAAAAAATTTTGATTGGTGGAGTGATGTCATCTGATCATATCAATAAGAATTCTCATAATTTCTCCTACTATTTGGTGCCAACACTGGATAAGTCCAGTGAGGTTGATCCAACAGTTTGAGTTGATCAAGGCATCAGAGTCCTCATCTCATGGGACTCTGATCCTTATCCAATTGGGGCGCACGCCCAATCTGATCATTGTTGTGATCCAGGTGGTGCCCAAGGCCAGGGGACCAAGGCTAAGGCCAAGGTCCATCATTCATGAGGGCTTCATGGAGGCTCTAGGCTAGTTGGGCCCTAGGTTGAAAGGCTGTGGGCCTTTCGGGTTCTTGAGGTCTAGGTTATATGGGCCTCAAGGACCAACTCTTTATGGGCCAGGTCTGGGCCCAGGATAGGTGAGATTAGGTCAAGTCATGGGTGTATGTGGGCTTGGGTTAACCTAATCTCTCATAGAGTTGGTCAAGGGAGTTTTGGGTTTGGGTCATTTGACCCTGTGTTTATATATACATGTACTGTGTATAGGTTTGATTAAGCCAAAAAATACAGAACTCTTTCTCCCAAGTCTCTCTCTCTCTCCTCTCTCTCCAGCAATTCTCCATGCCCCAGAAGCAACCCTAGGGTTTCTTGCCGCCAGGTCCTAAAAAGGAAAGAAAAGCAAGGAGGCGCTAGCCCCTTCCCCCTTGCAGCCGCCAACCAGATTGCTCCCATCCTCTCTTGCAGCCATCCAAGCATCAGGTCCAGGACCTGGAATCCCTTGAGAAGAGGTTGATACAAGTTCCTCTCAGATCTGGAGTTGATCGAGTCGTGAGGCACGGGTGAGATCTCCATCAACAATCTACAAGAAAGGCTGCAGCAGGACAGATCTGTAAGGTCTGTCTTCATCTACCTTCTTCCCTATCTAGAATACCCCAATTTGAGATCTACAATTGTAAGACCTCGGTCCAGGCCTGATCTGGTTGGGTACTAGATCTTGGATTTTTCAGAGGTGATTTCAGAGGCGTTCTTCATCTGGAATGAAAGGTTGACGAAGAAGACAGCAACCAGGCTGATTTCGTCAAGGGCCTTAGATCGAGTCCAGGAGTCTCCAAATCTGTTCGTTGCTGGTTCTGTTGCACCCAAGGCCTATGGAGGAGCCAAGATCATGCTCTAATAGTTGGTATCAGAGCCACGATGGTGAGGAAGCGGTTCCAAGCATGAGAAGTTGAAGATCCCAAGTGCTGAAAATTTTCAGCAAGGTACCATCAAGGTATATTCTACACTTCTTGATTTTATATTGCTTGTTTGGCTTAGATCCAATCATGGCAGCAATATGAAGGTCGATGTCGAGAAGTTTGATGGCAAGAGAAATTTTTCCATGTGGAAAATTCGGGTGGAGATCTTCTGGTGCAAGCAGATCTGGATCAGGCTTTGGATGAGAAGCCTGAGGGAATGACAGATAGACAGTGGGCATTGTTGGAGAAGAAAGCATGCTCGATGATCAGAGGATGTTTGGTGGATGCGGTGTTGTATTCGGTGCTGGAAGAAAAGACCCGAAGGGCTTTTGTCGAAGTTGCACACCATGTATATGAGGAAGAATATGTGCAACAAGCTGATGCTGAAGAAGAGATTGTACAGTCTTTGGATGCAGGAGGGATCTGATGTGATTGGCCACATTCAGAGGTTCGACCAGTTGTGCATGGAGTTGATGAATATCAGGGTGAAGTTGGATGAGGAGGACAAGTCTGTGTTGCTGTTGTGTTCGCTGTCAGGATCATATGATTCTTTGGTGACTACACTGCTCTACGGCAAGGAGACTCTGGAATATGAGGACATGGTCTCGGTGCTGAGGTCTAATGAGCAAAGAAAAAAGTTGACCAAAGATCGAGCTCCCCAGGAGGGTTTGGCAGTAGGGGAGAGGACAGGTAGAGGCAGAGGCAGAAGCAAGTCCAGGGGGGGTCTAAGTCCAGGAAGGGAAAGAAAGAGGTGAAATGCTTCAAGTGCAACGAGTTCGGGCACTTCAAGCGAGAATGTCCACTATGGAAGAGCAAGAAGGGAGAAAGAAGTGGTTCAGAATCAGTGAGTGCAGTTGCTGGGCAGCAGGTGGAGGATGATCTACTTGTGGTATCAGATGGTCACAGGCATTACACAAAGGAGTGGATACTAGACTCTGCGTGCTCACATCACTACACACCACACAGGTCTTGGTTTGCGACATACACCAAGACTGATGAGGGATCAATGACTCTAAGCGACAATCATCCTTGCAAGGTGGCTGGGATAGGAACAATCAGAGTGAGGATGTTTGATGGGATTGTGAGGATATTGACAAATGTATAGCACGTCCTGGAGCTGAAAAAGAATCTGGTGTCACTTGGCTACTTGGAGCGCAGTGGATACAGCTTCAGCAGTAGGGCTAGAAGCGGAGTACTGAACATCTCCAATGGAGCTATGGTAGTGATGAGAGGCAGGAGGTTGGACAATAACCTCTATTGCATGGAGGGATCTATGGTGACCGGAGAGTCTAATGCAGCAGCTGCAACACAGGACCAACAGGGGACTTATAGGATGTGGCACTACCGCCTAGGCCACATGGGTGACAGGGGCTGAGGGAGTTGAGCAGGAGAGGACTCATCTCTGATCTAGAGGATGGTGCTACAGGGGAGATCTGTGAGCCTTTTCAAATAGGAAAGTAGAGGAGAGTTTAGTTCAACATTAGTACAGCCCGCAGTGTAGCCCCTCTGGAGTTAGTACACATGGATGTGTGGGGACCAGCCCTAGTTTTAGCTAGGAATGGGGCCAGATACTTCATGACCCTGATTGATGATTTCTCAAGGAAACTCTGGATTTACTTCATGAGAGAGAAGTCAGAGGTCTTCACCAAGTTCAAGATCTGGAGAGCTGAGGTGGAGAAGGAGCAGGGGAGGAGCTTGAAGTGTCTGAGGTCAGACAATGGCGGGGAGTACACCAGCAGAGAGTTCCAGGACTACTATGAGGAGTGTGGGATCAGGAGATACTTCTCAGTTAAGGGACTCCACAGTAGAATGGGGTGGCCGAGAGAATGAACAGAATACTTCTGGAAAAAGAACGATGCATGAGGCTGCAGGCAGGGCTTCCAAAGGAGTTCTGGGTTGACACAGTAGACGCAGTGGGTTACTTAGTCAATCGATCACCTCATACCAGGTTGGATGGCAGGCTTCCATAGGAGGTGTGGTCTGGGAGGATAGTTGGGCTGGGCCATCTACGGGTACTTGGGTGCACGGCCTATGTGCACATTGGAGCTGGTGAGCGGAGCAAGCTAGATGCCAGATCACGCAAGATGGTGTTTCTAGGCTATCCGCGAGGAGTTAAGGGATACAGGCTATGAGATCCCTTGGAAAAAAAGGTCGTCATTAGTCGGGATGTGACTTTTGATGAGGAGTCAGTCCTACGGAGGTGAGCAGGCATGGAGGAGTAGCAGGAGCAGGAGGAGGTCCAGCAGGGTGCTGCTGGATAGCTTACCTCTTTGATTTTGCCTCTTGTAGGTACTACGGGAGGACATGACATTCAGGTGGAGAACCTACCTAAGGTGTCTCCATAGGTGGAGAGGACTCGCACGGATGATCGAGGTGGAGAGGTCCAGCAGGAGCGAGCTGGATCGAGGACTGATATCGGTGTTGCCCTACACAAGCCCAAGAGGACCATCAGGCAATCGAACCGATATGGCTTCGAGGAGATGCTGTCATATGCCTTGGTGACAGTGAATGGAGATCCATACACTTATCAGGAGGCTATTGAGAGCCAGGACAGAGAGCGGTGGGTCCAGACGATGTCCGAGGAGATGCAGTCTCTCCACCAAAACCAGACGTGGCGATTGGTGCAGTTGCCACAGGGGAAGAGGCCCATTGGCTGCAAATGGGTCTACAGTCGCAAGGAAGGGCCTTCAGAGTAGGGAGGTATCAGATTCAAGGCGAGGCTAGTGGCCAAGGGATACTCCCAGAAGGAAGGCATCAACTTCAGCGAGGTCTTCTCTCCCGTCATCAGACATACTTCCATCAGAGTGTTGCTGAGCATTGTAGCAGCTCAGGATTTAGAGCTGGAGCAGATGGATGTCAAGATGGTGTTCCTCCATGGGCATTTGGAGGAGAGGATTTACATGGAGCAGCCACCCAGTTTCAGGGATCCAGGATCAGAGGGAAAGGTTTGTTTGTTGCAGAAGTCGCTGTACGGGCTGAAGCAGTCGTCGAGGCAATGGTACAAACGGTTTGACTCCTATGTGCGTAGCATTGAACTTTTCAGGTGTGAGTTTGATCCCTGTGTTTATGTTCAGTCTCTTGAGGATGGTTCTAGGGTGTTCCTACTCTTGTATGTGGATGACATACTTATAGCATGCAAAAGTAGGAAGGTTGTGTAGGATCTGAAGGCATCCTTATCTTGGGAGTTTGAGATGAAGGATTTGGGCCCTACAAGGAAGATCCTAGACATGGAGATTTTAGAGACCAAGCCCAGAGGGTGATGCATCTATCTCAGAGGGGCTACATACAGAAAGTCTTAGAGAGGTTCGAGATGAAGAGAGCAAAGCCGGCGGAGCTGCCACTTGCCGGTCACTTCAGACTCTCGAAGACCATGGCGCCACAAACTGAGGTGGAGGCTCAGGAGATGGAGAAGGTTCCTTATGCTTCAGGAGTTGGGAGCTTGATGTATGCGATGGTCTGTTGTAGGCCAGACATCGCTCATGCAGTGAGTCAGGTTAGCAGGTTCATGGTGCAGCCTGGCAGGGAGCATTGGAGAGCTCTGAAGTGGATATTCAGATACCTGACGGGTTCAGTTGGAGTTGGCATCTGCGACGGACAGCGAGGAGGTGAGTGGGATACTCTGACATGTCCAGAGAGGCTCAGGGGCTGATTGGCGGTTATGTAGATGCAGACTTCGGTAGAGATGTGGATATCCAAAGATCTACGACAGGCTTCATCTTTAGCCTGTATGGAGGTCCTATTTCTTGGAGATCGTGTCTGCAGCCTATCACGGCCCTATCCACTACAGAGGCAGAGTACATCGGGCTGACAAAAGTAACTAAGGAGGCAATTTGACTGAAGGATTTGTTGACGGAGATGGGCCTTACTCAGGAGGCCATTAAAGTGCACTGTGACAGCCAGAGTGCACTTCTATTAGCACAGAACTTAGTCTATCATGCAAGGACAAAGCACATCGACATTCGGTATCATCAGATCAGGAAGATTGTGGAGGATGGCGAGGTGGAGCTGGTAAAGGTACATACCAAGGAGAACCCAGCTGATGCACTTACGAAGGTACTTCCACGGGACAGCTTTCAGAGATGTGTTGAGCTGATGCAGCTGATGGACAGAGTGGAGCTGGTTGAGGCCTTGGGACACCAAGGTGGAGATTGTTATGATCCAGGTGGTGTGCCCAAGGCCCAGGGGACCAAGGCTAAGGCCAAGGTCCATCCTTCATGAGGGCTTCATGGAGGCTCTAGGGCTTCATGGAGGCTCTAGGGCTAGTTGGGCCATAGGTTGAAAGGCTGTGGGCCTTTCGGGTTCTTGAGGTCTAGGTTATGTGGGCCTCAAGAGACCAACTCTTTATGGGCCAGGTCTGGGCCCAGGATAGGTGAGATTAGGTCGAGTCATGGGTGTACATGGGCTTGGATTAACCTAATCTCTCATAGAGTTGGTCAAGGGAGTTTTGGGTTTGGGTCACTTGACCCTGGTTTATATATACATGTACTGTGTATAGGTTTGATTAAGCCAAAAAAATATAGAACTCTTTCTCCCAAGTCTCTCTCTCTCTTCTCCCTCTCTCTCCAGCAATTCTCCATGCCTCAGGAGCAAGAAACCCTAGGGTTTCTTGCCGCCAGGTCCTAAAAAGGAAAGAAAAGCAAGGAGGCGCTAGCCCCTTCCCCCTTGCAGCCGCCAACCAGATTGCTCCCCTCCTCTCTTGCAGCCACCCAAGCATCAGGTTCAAAACTTGAAATCTCTTAAGAAGAGGTTGATACAAGTTCCTCTCAGATCTGGAGTTGATCTGAGGTCGTTTGAGGTGCAGGTGAGATCTCCATCAACAGATCTACAAGAAAGGCTGTAGCAGGACAGATCTACAAGGTCTGTCTCCATCTACATTCTTCCCTATCTAGAATGCCCTGATTTGAGATCTATGAATTGGACGTCCTCGATCCAGACCTGATCTGGTTGGGTAGCAGATCTTGGATTTTTTAGAGGTGATTTCAGAGGTGTTCTTCATCTGGAACGAAAGGCTGATGAAGAAGATAGCAACCAGGCTGATTTCGTCAAGGGCCTTAGATCGAGTCCAGGAGTCTCCAGATCTGTTCATTGCTGGTTCCACTGCACCCAAGGTCCATGGGAGGAGCCAGGATCATGCTCCAACAATCATGGCACCCACTTTAAGGCTTAATTTAGCAGGTGGACACTCCATAAAAACTATCCAATGACCTCTTGCCAAGTGGCCTTCAGTCCAAGGTCCATGGGTCAACGTTTGACCGATGTCCTAAAATGAGAAATGGCAGGTGACAGGAATTAGTAGGTGTTTATCTTAAATTTATCTCATGAATTAAAACAAGTCCTTTCTGAGCTGGACTGACTCCAGTCAGACTGAGAGAAATCTTCTCAAGATTCTCTGGGTGAGTCAAATCACATTTGGCTCAGTCGAGATAAAAAAGATTACACGAGGAGAAAGTTAGGCTCAATCATGTGCTAACATGACTTTTTTGAACCTAATTGGATCTAATCCAAATCAATCGAACTGGACTAGCTCAATTGATGAAATTCAGACCTTAACTCTTATTTGTGTGACCCAGTTAGGTTTATTTTCATATGGTAATGAGACATATCGTGATCTCATCATCGACATCATCGAAACTCCTTTCAATGGACTAGAACTCTTCTAATTTAGATAATTAGAATGATCGATCATCAAGATCATTCTAATTTTTCTCAGAATCTATCAGTGACACCTAACAGTATATGGTGGCAACCCATCAGAAATGAAGATGAACCTCTCGATGCAGCTACCTGTGTGATTGAGTTCTTCTATCATGAGTTCCGACTGAATTTGGGTTAAGGTGAACTAGTCAAACTCAACATCAGTCATATGAATCAATCGATCGATCCAAATCCGATGTGAAACTTTAATGGAAAACTCTTTTTCATTATTTCACTCTGTCATGACCATGGGCTTAAAGACTCGATCTTTCGATCATCATAGGACTACTCTCATCTACCGAGGTTAATAGATCCCATCTTGGTGCGATTTGGTTTCTACAATGAATATGCTGCAGCCAACATACACCTCTGGATTCTGAATGGCTAGGAGATCGAGTTATGGTGTAGTCAAACTATAACACACTCAAGGTGAACTGTCGATGCACCTCAGGTCAAAGAACTAGACACACAGCTGCAGCATCGAGCTAGTCATCGATGAGAAGGTAGACTTCCTTATGACTGCTCGAGGTGGTCACGCTCAGTACTCTCATTCTCAATGAATATCTGTACTCTCGCTTTGATGTCTCCACATTGTAGACTCAAGACATATCTACCCTAAGAAAGTGATCATACACCAACCTTCCGGATCGATCACCATCCTCGTGATGATCCTATGGTCAGGAGCTATTTATGAGTTAGTTATGTAAATTCAAGTCTTAAATTTTCAACTCTTGAAAATATGAATTAACATTCCTACTAACTCAAAGGATGTATCACAGACATAATGTACACAATGTGATAGTAGAATAACCCTTTTATTCATTTATAGTCAAAATTATAAATTTATCCTTAGATTTATATCGAAATATGTCAGCCAATCTAGCATCTAGGGCACACATCTAACAAACTCCCACTTGATCTAATGCCAATTGGCTACATATCTAAGTCCCATCTTCTCAAGGTGGGCTTTGATCTTCTGCTGGCCTAATAGCTTTGTCAGCGGGTCTATCACATTGTCTGTGGAGTCAACTCTCTTAACCTCGACATAACCTTTTTGAGGTAATCACGGATCAGATGGAATTGCCGCTCGATATGCTTGGACTTTTAGTAAGACCTTGGTTCCTTAGCTAGGGCTATGGCATCATTATTATCGCAGAAAGAGGGACGGCATCCGATGACATCACTCCAAGCTCTGTGATAAATTTTTTATACCAGAATACCTCCTTCGCAGCTTTCGATGCAGCAATATACTCTACCTCCATGATGGAATCAGCAATCGCTGTTTGCTTGAAACTCTTCCAGCTAACTGCACCACCATTGCAAATGAACAGACTCCCAGATGTCGACTTTCGATCATCTATATCAGATATAAAGTCTGAGTCTGTAATTTCCTGAACCTGAAGTTCACCATTCTCAAAGACTAGAAATATATTCTTAGTCCTTCTCAAGTACTTAAGGATACATTTCACAGAAGTCTAGTGCTCTTCGTCTGGATTCGACTGATATCTGCTTGTGACACTCACAGCATGGGCTATATCAGGTCGTGTACATAGCATGGCATACATGAGGCTTCCTATTGCCGAAGCATAAGGGATCTTGCTCATGTGTTCAATCTCCTCAGGTGTGCTAGGGCACATCTTCTTGAAGAGATGAATGTCATGTCTAAAAGATACTAAACCTCTTTTGGAGTTTTCCATGCTAAACCTTTTTAGCACCTCCTCTATATACATCTTCTATGAAAGTCCCAGCATCCTATTTGGTCTATCTCTATAGACCTTAATACCCAGTATAAAGGATGCCTCTCCTAGATCTTTCATAGAGAACTCCTTAGACAACCATATTTTGACTGAGGTCAACATGAAAATATCATTCCCAATTAGGAGGATGTCATCTACGTATAGTACGAGGAAGACAATTGCGCTCCCACTGACCTTCTTGAACACACATGGTTCCTTCTCATTTTTGATGAAACCAAATATTTTGATCACATCATTGAAACGAGTATTCCAGCTTCGAGATGCTTGCTTAAGTCCATAAATGGACCTCTGCAGCTTTCAGATCTTGTGATCATCATCACTGGATGTGAAACCAAGCGGCTGTTCTATATAGATATCTTCCTCAAGATATCCATTTAAGAACGTCGTTTTCACATCCATCTGCCATATTTCATAATCGAAATAGGCTGCAATAGCAAGCAATGTGCGGATGGATTTTAGCATGACTATGGGCGAGAAGGTATCCTGATAGTCAATACTTTCGTGCTGACTATAATATTTTGTTACGAGCCTAGCCTTGAATGTCTCCACATTCCCATCTGCACCTATCTTTCTCTTGAAGATCCATTTACACCTAATAGGTACAATATCTTCAGGTGGATCTACCAAGGTCCAGACTTGGTTTGAGTGCATCGAGTCAATTTCTGATCTCATTGCCTTTAACCATTTTTCAGAGTTGATATCTGATATCGCCTCATCATAGGTCTTGGGGTCATTACCATGAGCCCCATTTTTTGTGAGGAATATTTTCTCTACATCCTCTTGTATAGTACCTAAGTACCTTTCAGGAGGATGGAAAATCCTAGTCGATCTACGAGGTGGAAGAGGTTGTGTTAGGACTGGTTCTAATTAATTGGGTTTCTTAGGTTCTTTAGCTCACTGCTCTTAAGAGACATTCTCCTTGAGCTTAATTATTCTTCCGATGCCACCATCTTGAATAAACTATTTTTCAAGAAAAATAGCATGTCGATTCACAATCACATTGTGGTTTTTTGAAATATAAAAATAGTATCCTAATGACTCTTTTGGGATATCCTATGAACCGAGCTCTAAAAGACCTGAACTCTAACTTGTTCGCTTGTTGTTCTTGACATGAGCCGGACAACTCCAAATTCTGAGATGACTCAAATTTGGCTTCTTACCATGTCATATCTCATACGGTGTGATAGGAACGATTTTAAAAAAATCCTATTCAATACATATATTGCTATCATGAGACAATATCCCCAAAGAAACTCAGGGAGGTCCGTGAAGCTCATCATGGAACGGACCATATCTAATAAGGTCCGATTTCTTCATTCTGAAATCTCATTGAGTTGTGGCATTTCAGGTGGAGTCCATTGAGAGACTATGCCATTGTCCTTAAGATAGTCTAGGAACTCCCGACTAAGGTATTCACCTCCTCGATCTGATCGAAGAACCTTAATGGGCTTTTCTATTTGTTTTTCTACCTCATGTCTGAATTCTTTGAACTTTTCAAAGGCTTCAGACTTGTGTTTTATTAGAAACACATACCCATACCTAGATATATCATCGATAAAGGTAATGAAGTAGACATAGTTGTCTCTAGCCGGCACATCAAATAGGCCGCACACATATGTATGTACTAGGGCAAGTAGGTCTGTGGCCCTTTCTCCATGTCCCATAAAAGGGAGCTTGGTCATTTTGCCTTGAAGGCATGATTCATAAACTGGATATGACTCAAAAGTCAACAGACTCAATAGCCCGAATTTCTCCAATTTGGTAACCCTGTCTTCCGCTATATGACCTAGACTTAGGTGCCACAGATACCTATCATTTAGACTATCTCTAGACCTTTTAATTCCTATGGCATTCATATTTTGCTCGATATTAAATACAGATACATCAATATGTAGCTGATAGAGATCATTAATAAGAAAATCATTTGCAACTTTATTATTTTCATAAAATATCTTATAATGATCCTTATAAAAGCTAATCACATAGCCTTCTTGTGTTAAACATGAAACAGAAATCAAATTCCTGCTTGCTGCAGGCACATAATAACAATCTCTAAGAACTAAATCTAATCTTAATGATAATCGTAGAGGATAGGTTCTCATGACCACAGCAGCAACTCTTGCTCTATTTTGATGCGTAGGATCATCTCTCCATCCCTCAGCCTCTTGTTCTCCTCAAGATCCTGCATAGAAGTGTACAAATGAGCACTAGAACCAGAGTCAAGTATCCAACTGGATGCAGAGAAAATCGTAAGATTAGATTCTATAATGAGCATACCTCCAAAAGGACCATCCTTCTTGTTCTTCAAGGTGACCAGGTACTGAGGACAGTTTCGCTTCCAATGGCCATCTGAATTGCAGTAGAAATATTTTTCCTTTTCAGCAGCCTTCTTCTTCGGTTCTGTCTTCTTCTTCTTCCCATCCACCTTCTGCTTCTTCGCAGACTTCTTCTACTTTCCAAAAGACTTTCTCTTGGAAGAAGTCCACTCCACAGTAAGGACTGAGCCTTTTGAACTTTTCAAAGAAAGCTCAGCCGTAACCAACATGTTCATTAACTCAGTCAAGGTACACTGCATCTTATGCATATGGAAGTTCATGATGAACTGACCATGTGTATCAGACAAGGACTGAAAGATCACATCAATCTAAAAATTTCTGTCTAAGATGACACTGAGCTTCTCAAGCTCCTCAAGGTCCTTGATCATTGTCAAACAATGATCTTGGACTGACTGCCCATCACGTATTTTAGCCTTAAAAAGTCTTTGGCAGACTTGATACTTGGCTGTGCGACTTTGTTCACCAAACAACTCTTGTAGGTGAGCCAATATTTGGTGGGTAGTCATAATGTTCTCATGCTGGCGCTGCAAGTCATCAGACATGGCACCTAACATGTAGTACCTGGCTTTGTTATCGTCATCCGTCCACCTTTCCAGAGATGCTCTCTGTTCAGCAGTCAGACGTGCTGGTATGGCAGGTGGGTCCTGGTCTAAGACATGAGTCAGTTTCTTGAAATCCAGAATAATTCTGTAGTTCCTCAACCAGTCCTTGATATTGGGTCCAGTCAATCTGTGGGTGTCTAGTATTTTGGTCAGGGGGTGGATGCAGATATATTTCCTGTAGAGAGTCAAAAATTTCTAGTTAGATTTTGTAATCAGACTTAACCAATTTGTTTAGGGATTTCATTTTTAAACAAATCAGGCTCTCACTATTTTCTCAGATCCCTACACTCCCTAGGTAGAGATGTGAAAATCTCCATGATTAGTGATTTCTAGTGGGTAGTGCGGTCTCACCGACTGGCTTACCACCTCACCTAATAGTTATTGGTGATGGGTCAACCAATGTGGACAACTCTTGTCTAATGATTCTATAATCATGGTGCACCCAAAACTTGATCTCTAATTCCTGAAGCTCACCATGTCCGGAATATTACTCCAATCTTTAGTTAAGTCATACCTACCATTTGCACGAACTAGATTCCTAATTGGGTCCCTCACTGTATCCGAAATATTGAGCACAACCCATCCTCTAATCCGTAGCATCCAATGCCTAATGGACATGGTTGCGTCTTTCCGGTGCAACTGAGCCACTGTAACCAGTCGAGAACAATCAACTCCGGGAAGGGCCCGCACATCCACAATGGTGGAAGACCTTAGACTTAATATTTTCTTAGAGAGATTTGATTTAGGTCTCATTAAACTTGACTTGACATAGTCATAACAATTATGACTAACCTAGTGGCATGGGTTAGCTCGAATTGTTAGCCACCTCAAATCAGAATTGGGTCGACACATATGGCCAAGCAAGTGAGACTGATGGATGGGATATGCCATTAACTCGATAAGAATGCATTCAAGTCGAGTACCTCCCAATTAAAAATCAGTCGGTCGTATCTGCCTAATTTACCTTAGATACCAAATTGTCGAACCAGAACCAATTGGGTTAGCCTACAATCCAGGCTCTAACCACTGAGCTAAATTAGGTTTTTACTTGATCGAGTCACACTTGAATGTGTTTCAACCTTGACCTAGACTTAATCCTATTAGGCTGGTCAATTATTAGCTTTCATGATCCCTCCTAACCAATTTTTGATTCGGTTTGATCAACCGCTAGACCTAAGTGAGCTACCCAAGCCCGAACCCAATTTTATGAAAATGATTTAGATCTGAAATTCTTAATTTTAGACCTAATTTGATTTCATAAGCTTAATTCATTAATCAAGTCTTGGGTTCATAAATGAAACATGTAAAATAAATCTTAGGGTTTCAGGATCTAGGGTTTTACAGAAAAGTAAATTTGATTTCTGATTAAGGATGAATGCGCAGCACCCCTACACGCCATAAGAACACCCCATTGAATGGGAGGAGAGAATCTTAAACCCTACTTTATTCTTATGACCGGATGGCCATGAGGAACACCTTAATCAGAAATATTAATTTAACTATAAAACTAGTTAGATCTAAGTTACATATCTCATATATAATTTCAGATCTAATTTATACATGCTTTGCATACATCTCATGTATTAAAATCTGATCTAATTAGTATGCTTTCAGATCTGATACATCACATGCAACATCTAAAAAAAAAGATTTAAATTGAACTATTCAATATGAAATCTATTCTAGACAGTTACTAGAACAATTCTACAACTAATCTAGGCATGCAACAGATCAATCTTATGTATTAATTAAATTTTATTTTTTATTTTTTGATCTGAATATAATATTTATAATATCAAAAAAATAAAGAATAAATTAAATCTAATTTATATTTTAATCATATTAAAATATAAAACTATAAGACTATTCATAGATTAAACTACTCCTAGTCTAGTCATGCATCTCATACATGTTAGATCTACTTAGATTTAATTTTAAATTTTTTGATTTTAGATCCAATTATATCTGATGTGACATCTAAAATCCATCAATATCAGATAAATAAAAATAAAAATTAGATCTAAATTAGATCTGAAATAGAGCCATCAACCTGGCTCTGATACCAGTTGAAAGAAAAACTAGCTTTTTCCACTGCAGGATCTTTCAGATCTAATGAGATCTGGGATAGAATATTTAAAAAAAAATTATCTTATGATTATTTTAGATCTAAGATCTATTAGATCTAATTTTTATTATCTGATATCAAATCTAAAATTAAATCTAAAATATGAGGAATAGACAAATACCTCTAGGGTAACTTGATTACCCTGTAGATGATCACAGTAATGCCCGAGGTTCTGATGTAGCCATGCAGTCACCTAGCCTGTACAGGTATCAACTCGAGCAAGATCTAGATCATCTTCTGCTCACGAATCTTTGCTCCAAAAATCAGATCTGGATCTGATCTGAAAGATCTTCAAAAGATCTTCTGAAGCCGGAGCAGCAGCTTCTCGACAGATTGCTACAGCCTCCTGATCAGGGAGTGACCACGCCTTGAATTAGTACCAGATGGATGCCCAACTTCTTGGGCATGAAGAGGGGAGAGAGAGGACCAGAGGGGACATGGAGGGGTGGAGGGATTTCAGGCTTTTGCTGGGTATGGAGCAGATCCTTCTAACCCTAGGCGCAGACCGGGTTTAAATAGACCCTGCTGCGCCATGCAGTGCCACATCATTCGACCAATCAGAAAATTTTAATTAATTCTAAAAAATTCTGATTGGTGGAGTGATGTTATCTAATCATATCAGATAAGAATCCCCATAATTTCTCCTACTGTTGGTGCCAACACTGGATAAGTCCAGTGAGGTTGGCGCCCAATGGTTTGAGTTGATCAAGGCATCAGAGTCCTCATCTCATGGGACTCTGATCCTAATCCAATTGGGGCACACACCCAATCTGATCATAGTGCCCACTTTGAGGCTTAATTTAGTAGATGGACACTCTACAAAAACTCTCTAATGACCTCTTGCCAAGTGGCCTTCAGTTTAAGGTCATGGGTCAACGTTTGACCAATGTCTTAAAACGAGAAATGGCAGGTGACAGGAATTAGCAGGTGTTTGTCTTAAATTCATCTTGTGAATTAAGATTAATCCTTTTTGAGCTGGACTGACTCTAGTCAGACTGAGAGAAACCTTCTCAAGGTTCTCTGAGTGAGTCAAATCACATTTGGCTCAGTCGAGATAAAAAAGATTACACGAGAAGAAAATTAGGCTCAATCGTGTGCTAGCACGATTTTCTTGAACCTAATTGGATCTAATCCAAATCAATCAAACTGAGCTAGCTCAATTGATGACATCCAGACCCTAACTCTTATTTGTGTGACCCAGTTAGGTTCATTTTTGTATGGTAATGAGACATGTCGTGATCTCATCATCGACATCATCGAAACTCCTTTCGATGGATCAGAACTCTTCTGATTCAGACAATTAGAATGATCGATTATCAAGATCATTCTAATTGCTCTCAAAATCTACCAGTGACATCTAGCAGTATATGGTGGCAACCCATCAAAAATTAAGATGAACCTCTCGGTGCAGCTACCTATGTGATTGAGTTCCTCTATCATGAGTTCCGACTGAATTAGGGTTAAGGTGAACTCGTCAAACCCAACATCAGTCATATGAATCAATCGATCGATTTGAGTCTGATGTGAAATCCTAATAAAAAATACTTTTCTATTATTTCATTCTGTCATGACCATGGGCTTAAGGACTCGATCTTTCGATCATTATAGGACTACACCTCTCATCTACCGAGGTTGATAGATCCCATCTTGGTGCAATTTGGTTCCTATAATGAATATGCTACAGCAAACATACACCTCAGGATTTCGAATGGCTAGGAGATCGAGTTATGGTCTAGTCAAACTATAACACACTCAAGGTGAACTGTCGATGTACCTCAGGTCAAAGAACTAGACACACAGCTGCAGCATCGAGCTAGTCATCGACAAGAAGGTAGACTTCCTTATGACTGCTCGAGGTGGTCATGCTCAGTACTCTCATTCTCAATAAATATCTGTACTCTCACTTTGGTGTCTCCACACCGTAGACTCAAGACATATCTATCCTAAGAAAGCGATCGTACACCAACCTTCTAGATCGATCACCATCCTCGTGATGATCCTATAATCAGGAGCTATTTATGAGTTAGTTATGTAAATTCATGTCTTAAATTTTTAACTCTTGAAAATATGAATTAACATTCCTACTAACTCAAAGGATGTATCATAGACATAATGTACACAATGTGATAGTAGAATAACCCTTTTATTCATTTATAGTCAAAATTATAAATTTGTCCTTAGATTTGTACAGGAATATGTCAGCCAATCTGGCATCTAGGGCATACATCTAACAGCTATGGTATATGTGATGTATATATGAGATTTAGATCAAATTGATATACGTTTAATTATGAAACAAAGACCTAAAAAAAATAGATTTTAAGATCTAAATTTTTGAAAGATATAGTATGCTTCACTTGAAATTCTAGTAGAATAGTTTTACAAACTGAAATACATATTTCATGCACTTAATTTAAAATTAAGTGATCTAAATTTGAGAATTGAAGATATTAAGATACCTCATAAATTGATGAATAATGGATTAGCATGAATCAGATCTTCTAATTAGATTAGACCTAAGATTAGAAGCAAATATGGATAAATTAAAAAAAATTAATTAAATCTAATCAAGTGTTGAATTAGATTAGATCAAAATTTTTCTAGATCAACCTCAATAGTTGTAGCTTGATCAAGTCCATATTTTTGACTATACCAAATGAACCAGATCATAACTCAATGGTTTAGCCCAAGTCTTTTGGTTAATCAAATTAAAATTAATCGATCAATTGGTGTCTAAGATAAGTTTGACGATATTGCTTAATAATATGCTCGATAATTTTTAATTAGCAGTCCGCTTATCTGGCTATTTCGATGGTATCTAAGGCAAGCCGAGGTAGGCCCTCCCACCGATCTTATTTACCTGACTAATTTGATAGACTATATTTTGATTAGATCACTAATTGATTCGAGCTGACCTATACCATTAAGGTAAATCAATGTGACTAATTTAGGTATCTCTAGATCAAGCTTATCTCTAGTCCAATTTAGTGACTTGATGAAGTTAGTGGGAGGACTTTTGACTTCTGACTAATCTCTTCTCTTATTCTCAAATTATTAAAACAGTTTGATTGATTTAGGTGCCCTTGGACTAGCTTATCTCTAGTCCTCTTCATAACTTGGTGAAATCAGTGGGAGGATTTAAACTCGTCAGTCCAATAGATCAGTTTGTCTAGTCTTTTTCATGACTTGATAAAATTGATGGGAGGATTTAAGACTCATCAGTCAATTGCTTCTCAAATCATATAATAAAATCTTTTAAATTATTAGATCTTTAAAATAAAATAGTTATGGAGATAACTATTTTATAGCCTCCCATTAAGTTGGATGATAATGGATCTATTAGTCTGATAATCATTGAAGGTCCAAAGGCCTAGTACTTATCTGCTATTGGAATTATTATTCATAATATGATAATTCAATCGTATCTCTCTGATGGGTGGTTATATTGGCCAATCAAAATCAAACTTGATCATTCGTTAGTTAGATGCACTGAGTATGGTCATGTTAATAGTTGGATCTAATCGAAACTTTCAGTGGAGGTCCAAACCTATCGAAAAAAAATTATTACTAAAAATTATTTAGCAAAATAATTTGTTAAAAATCTATCCATAGATGCACATGGATTTGCCGACCAAAATCGAGCACATATGCAATTTGTATGGATTCTAGTACTCACTAAGGAATCAAAATAATTTCTCGAATTAAAGGTAGAGGCTATCAATTCCAATAAAATAGTGAGAGAACCTTTAGATTAAAGTTCAAATCTTTAGGATTAAATAATTCATACACTAATAGATTTTTATTTTTCTGTTAGTGATGACAAGTAATTTATCGCTCCACTCACTATTGGATAGTGATAAGATTCTAAGACCAAATTTCAATAATTGTTATTAAAAGTTAAGAATAGTTCTCAAGCACAAAAAGATCCTATATGTGATTACGGATCCAGTATCTGAAGTATCAGCTCCTAATGCAGATGCAATAATTAGAGACACTTATCAGAAGTGGCTCAATGACTATATGACAGTATGTTGCATAATGAGAGCTACTATGAGTGATGAATTTAATTATAAATTCGATGATGCTCTACCGAAAGAAACACTTCAAATGTTGAATTAGTCTTTTGACACACTTGAGGATTTATCCTCAATAGAGCATCAATCCTTTGAGAGAGAAAAGATAAGAATAGTACAGTGATATCGTGCTAGAGCTTCCAAGCTCAATTGAACTAAACAATCTAAGATAGACCAAAGTCTGGTAGAATGCTTCTTTTGCAAGAAGCTGAGGCACTGAAAGAAAAATTATCCTCTATATCTAGCTTCTCTTGATCTGAACAAGCCTAAAAAAAGAAATTAGCAAAGAGTTGCTGGATAAGGTACATATATGATAATATTTTGTAATTTTTCTATCTGTGATACTATTATCTGAGTATTGAATTCTAAAAGTTTGATTCATATTTACAATTTATTGCAGAGACTTCAGATTAGTAGAAAATTTGAGAAGAGCGAACGATTTCTGAACATTAGAGATAAAAAAGCTATTCCAATTCTAGCTATAGAAAAAGTTTAGCTTGTTCTCAATTCAAATATCATTATTTTAGATGATTGTCATTATTATCCATCTTTCTTTATGAATGTTATTTTCATAGATCTTTTGGCCAAGGGTTATAATTTTTTAATAAAATTTTTTTTTATGATATCATTATGAATGATGTCATAATTATGCGTGAATAATTAAAAAATAATATTTATATTTTATCACAGTCTGTTAGCTTAATGTACACATCGAACAAATATTCTAAAATAGATAATATCACAGATGACTATCTTTAGCATTGTAGGCTCAGTCATCTAAATAAGAAAAGAATAAATAGGCTAACTAAAGAAAGAATCTTTGACATCAATGATTGTGAATCATTGCTAACCTGTGAATCCTATCTTCTTGAAAAGATAATCAGATCAATTTTTACTAGAAAGGATGAATAAGCCAGTGATATTCTTGATCTAGTACATAGTGATGTATGTGGACCTATGAACATAGATGCTAGAGGAGGATATTATTATTTTATTATATTTACTGATGATCTATCGAGGTATAAGTATGTCTACCTTATGAAATATAAGTCCGAATCATTTGAAATGTTCAAATGATTTCATCGTGAAGTAGAAAAATAAACTTTGAAAGAGTATTAAAACTCTTCAATCAGACTAAAGAGGTGAATATCTTTTCAATGAGTTTTTGATATATTTAAGAGAGAATGAAATTCTCTCATAATGGATCACTCCTGTGACACCACAACATAATGGGATATCTGAAGGGAGGAATCAAACTCTATTAGACATGGTTCGATCCATGATAAGATTTTCAAGTCTACCAATCTCTTTTGGGGTTATGCTCTTGAGACTGCATACTATGTTTTGAACAATATTCTGAGCAAATCAGTTACAAAAACACCATATGAGATATGAATTGGATATAGGCTGATGAAGAAAATATAGGTAGTGCTATGCATGTAATTTTAAAAATTTTATGCAGCGAAAGAATAAGATTAAACTATTTAATCTAAATCACATGCATTAAATTTAATCTAGACTACCATGCTATAAAGAAAAATATGAAATATGATGCACTTTAGATCTAAAAATAAAAATATATATCGATCACATCGATGCTGAAATCCTAGATCTAACTATTAGATCTAACATTATGATCAAGAAAAGTTAGTAACTATTATCAAATCAATTTTATCTTGATCTCCTCTAGTCTAATGCTTGGAGAGGATGTTCCTTAGATTGCTTGTAGCCACACAAAGGCATTTGACCTCTATAAAAAAATCTATATGAAGACTGGTGCAGATCAGGGACTTGAAAGTGCTAGCTTGCAAGCAACTTTGATGGCTGATCTCTTTCTTTTTTTTTCAAGTACTTTGGACACTCTAAAGGATAAAGAGATCTGGAGGAGAAGAGAGGAAAAGGAGAAGAGCTCTGAAAAAATAAAAACCAGCAAGGAGAGAGATGTCTGATGCCAAGAACAAGGGATCCCTTTTTATAGGCAAAGATTAGGCTTTTCATCCAAGGGAAGGGCACCACAATCCCCACACCTCAAACCATCTTTGAGCATCCAAAAACTTTTAGAAAATGTTCCTAGGTGTGGAGAAGGATTCTAGTATCTCACACGTAGAAGGACTCTCCAAGAAAAATAGAAAAAAATTCATTAACGTGCCAACGACTTTCCTTGTATGAAAAATCTCTTTTCTTATTTTCATCTTGTCTCTAATTCAGATCGTATTCAAGACAAGAGATAGGATTATGAGTTATCAACTATTGCTGCCCACCCTTATTGAGTCCCCTACTTTGATGCCAAACAAGTCAAGCCAAATCCTATTTGGCATGGAGATATGGGCAAGGGTCCAATTATAGTGCAATGAGATAAGGATAGAGTCCTAGTTTGACAAGGACTCTTCATTTCTAACTCAATTCTAATCTAAGTCAAATTTGGATTGAATTCACTGATAGAAATAAATTTAATCTAATTAGAAATTTAAATATCTCATCAAATTTTTAATCCAATTAAAAATTAGATGAGTTCAACTACTGATCGAATCAGGATCAGATTTTTCTTGTAATCAGGATTGATCATATCAAATCCAATTTGAGTCAAACTAAATCTCATTCAATTAGACTTATTCCAAAGCTCTTTACTCAATAAAATTGAGTTAATTTCTAACTAATTCTTCATTAATAGTAGAGTCCTGATAAGACTCCTCATCAAAGTCACAATTCAATTGGACTCTTCAGCCATCTGATCTGACCTAATCTTCTAATGCATGTGACCTTATAGGTTCGAACCTAAGTCGATAGCATAAGAACAACTTTTTATGCTAATCAATATAACTATCTAGCAATGATGACCCAACGATCGGATAGGTCAAAGTATTGTAAACTAATCTTTCAGAATCTACGGACGTATGGCTACCATATAATTCATCCCTTTGATCTTAATGCTCAAGGTGACCTAAGATTTAATTGTCAATCATAATTTAGTCGATCACATTGTATTTCAATTTTTTAAATCCATCTCATGGATTATCTTGATCAAGATTTTGCTAAATTAAAATACATTGATGCATATCTCTTACTAATTCAGAGTGGTCAATTTCATCTTGCCTCACACACCAACTTGATAAGTACTTGACTGCACCTAGTATCCTTCTGTCATTGAATTAAAAATTCAGATGGTCCGATACCAAAGTATAGTGAGTTGGTTATAAGTCACCGTGGTGGTCTTAGGTCTGAGGGACACTTATATCTATACCCTTCATGAGCTACTCTTGACAGCAGAGTGTTTGACACATGATCATGTTCGATGTGAATATACTCCTACATTTCATCTGCATGCCATAACAGTATCTCCATACTCCTTATTTAAGAGGACAACCAACTCATATGGCACACAATGACTTATACTCAATATTGCTATCATCCTATTAAAAGCATATCATTTGGTCACGAATACTTTTAAGGACTAAACGACAAATCTTTTTTTGTCGATTAATTATAGTTCTAAAGACTTCATTACAATACAAAAGTTCAAAGATGGATAATTTGTAATGAAAAATGTTAAGTAATTTTTATTGATATAAATTCATATACATTTACAAGAATAAGCATAATCGTCTAATGATTGGCTTTGAGATATATTTTTCAATAACTCCCACTTGGATTAAAGTCAATCGGTACAGTATTGTATACCCATCTTCGATTTGTGATCATTGAACTTTCTGATTCTGAGAGCTTTAATAAATAGATTGGCCAAATTTTTCTTTCCATCGATCTTCTGAAGGTCGACATCATCTCAATCTATGATCTCTCGAATAAGGTGATAGCGATGCAGAATATGCTTGGTGCGCTGATGGAGCTTCGACTCCTTGGCTTGAGCAATAGCTCTAGTGTTATCGTAATATAACAAAATAGAGCCATCAATGGAAGGTGCCACTCTGAGCTCACTGATGAACTTTCGCAGCCATACAATTTTTTTTGCAGCATCAGATGTCGCAACATACTCTGCTTCATAAATGGAGTCAGCCATAGTGTGCTGCTTGAAATTTTTTCAGTAGATTACTCCACCGTTCAGGATAAAAATATAATCCAACACACTCTTGCTATCATCATAGTCTGACTGAAAGTTGGAGTCAGTAAATTTCACTAGTTTCAAGTCAGTTTTACCATATATAAGCCACTGGTCCTTAGTATTTTTCAAATACTTAAGAATGGTCTTTACGACCTTCCAATGGTTCTCTGTTGGATCAGATTGGTATCTACGCACTACCCCTAGTGAGTATGCCATATCAAAGCTCCTACATGTCATGGTATACATTATAGAACTCACTGCTGAAGTATATATAATTTTACTCATACGTTCTCTCTATTGAGAAGTTGTCGAATAATCTCTTTTCGAGTAGATAGTCTTTTTTGAAATGCTCCATGCTGAACCGCTTCAGCATGATGTCTATGTACGTGGACAGGGACAATCCGAGCAACCTTTTTGATCTATATCTATAGATCTTCATCTCAAGAATGTAGAATGCTTCTTCCAAGTCTTTCATCGAGAATTGAGATGATAACTAGACTTTTATCTCTTGTAATGTAGAGATATCATTTTTGATTAAGAGAATGTCATCCACATACAGAATAAGGAATACAACCACAGAGTCATTTATCCATTTATAAATGTAGGATTCTTCTTCATTCCTAATGAAGCCATACATTTTGATAACCTTATCAAAACGTATGTTCCAACTTCTGGATGCCTGTTTCAATCCATAAATGGATCTCTGAAGCTTGCATATCTTGGACTCATCTGTGGATGTAAAATTCTCAAGCTGTATCATACACACCTCTTCTTGTAGCTCTCCATTCAGAAATACTATTTTCACATCCATTTGCCAGATTTTATAGTCTATGTATGCTGCTATCGCAAGCATTATCTGAATAGATTATTATCACAGGAGAAAATATCTCGTCATAGTCAATACCATAATGTTGACGATAATCTTTGGCAACCAAATGGGCTTTATAGGTCTCCATCTTTCCGTCTGCACCTCTTTTCCTTTTGAAGACCCACTTACACCCTATGGGTTAACCCCTTCAGATGGATCAATCAATGTCCATACATTATTGACCTTCATGGATTTCATTTCGAATTTTATGGCTTCAAGTCTTTTATCAGAGTCGGACCTCTACATTATATCCATATAGATGATCGGATCTTCACTATTCTCATCAAGTTTAATAGGATCCCTATCTCGGATCAAAAAATTATAGCATCTGTCCAGTTGATGTGATATTTTATCGGATCTCTTTAATGGTACCTTTACAATAGATTTTGAATTGATCTCATCAAATCTAGTTCTATGGGCTCACTAGATTGTGTTGGTTCTATCTATTAAACTTTCTCAAGTTCAACCTTAAAGACATTAATTTTTTTTCTAAATTTTTTTTTTAAAAAGATTGCCCTAAAGCTGACAAACACCTTTTGTTCATTAGCAAGGTAGAAGTAATACCCCTTAATTTTTTTGAGATACTCAATAAAATTACATCTATCAGATTTGGCTCCTAGTTTGTCTGTTTTCAAATATTTGATATAAGTTGGATATTTTCAAACCTTAAGGTAAGAGAGTGCTGGTTTACATCCAATCCATATCTCATATGGTGTTTTACTTACAGACTTACTGAGAATCCTATTAAGTACATAACAAGTCAACTCGAGTGCATATCTCCAAAAAGATATCGATAGAGTAGAAAAGCCCATCATGAATCGAACTATGTTCAATAGGATTCGATTCCTCTTTTCTGACACACCATTATGTTATGATATTCTAGGAGGTATCTATTGGGAGAGAATTCTATTCTCCTCAAGGTATGTCAGAAATTCACTAGAAAGATATTCACCTCCTTGATCTGTTCGAAGAGTTTTAATACTCTTTTTAGTTTATTTCTCTACTTCATTGCGAAACTATTTTAACATTTCAAATGATTCTGACTTATGTTTCATCAAGTAGACATACCCATACCTTGATAGGTCATCTGTGAACATAATGAAATAGTAATATCCTCTTCTGCCACTTGTGCTCATGGATCCACATACATCAATATATACTAGTCCTAGAACATCACTGGCTCGTTCACCTTTTTTAGTAAAAGGTGACTTGGTCATCTTTCTAAATAAATAAGATTCACAGGTAGGTAATGATTCATAATCATCTTTATCAAGAATCTCTTCTTGAGCTAACCTGTTCATCCTGTTCTTGTTGATATGACCTAGCCTACAATGTCAAAGATAGACATTCGTGACATCGATAATCTTAGAACGTTTATTTCATATGTACATTATATTAAGCCTAGAAACAACATAAATTTCATTGTTTAACTGTCCACGCAATATTGTAACACCATTCAAAATGATATCACAAATTTTTTTTATTGATATCTCATAATTTAAATTGGTCAAGAGACCTATAAAAATAATATTTAAAAGAAAATTAAGATAGTAATGACATTCATTAAGAATAATAGAATGAGACTCAAATATAAGCTTGATAATTTTAAAAGCTGGAGCTAGAATTGATCTTTCATCTCCAACATTTAAAAATCTCCCACTATTTTTAAATCTCTTACCGACTTGAAGACCCTACAATGAATTGTAAATATTAACGGGCCTTTCGATATCCAATATCCAGATTATTGTATCAAAAAGAGAGAAGTTACAAGGTGTTATCACATAAGTACCTTATCCAGTAATCGATTGCTGCTTCTTCTTTGGCCTATTCGAATCAAGAGAAGCTTTATACTGAGGATAATTTCTCTTCCAGTGACCTTGCTTCTTACAAAAGAAGTACTCTGTCTGACTCTGATCGATTTTGAACTTGGATTTTTGGATCTGACTCCCAACACTTTGTACTTTTTTATTTTTCTTCTTTTTTCTTTTCTTAAAGGGATGACATCCACCCAAAAAAGATCCTTCCACTAAATTTACCATCTCTTTGTAGAGCTGGTGATCCTTTTAAAAAGTCTGTAACAATTTAATAGACCATGGTAGTTGACTATAGGCTTCGTCATTCTAAAATGACTGAGAAATGATAGGTAGGATTTGGATAGGGAGTTCAGGATCGCATCCTTCCCCAATTGTTCATACAAAGGGAAGTCGAGTTTGCTCAGTTTCTCGATTTGTTTGATCATGTATAATACATAATCGATGACAGATGCATCCTCCCTCATTCGAGCATTGAAAATGGTGCAACTAGTCTTATGCTGCTCAATATTGTTGGGAATACCAAAAGATTCTTGCAACACTTGGAGTATTTTTTTTGGCTGAGCCTCTTTAAATTTTTGACTGAACACGTCATTCATGAAGGCCCACATAATGCAATGAATCATGGTGCGATCGTTATGCCACTTCAAATAAGTGTCTCAGACTACACCTCGAGCATTAGGAGCAAGCTCCTCAGAGGTCGGATTTGTAATCAAATATATGTTTCGCTCGTGCTCCAGGACAATCTTAAGCTTTCGATACCCATTATCAAAATTGGATTCCGTCAACTTCTCACTATCCAACAATGATCGGAGCGACAAGTTTGAAGCCATATCTGCACACATAAAAAAAAATTATAATCTAATTAGTATATGAATTTACTAAGCCTAAGATATGAACTTTACTCTAAAGATTCTCCCACTATTTTTTATGAATCGATAGCCTCTATCTCCAATTCAAAAAATTATTTTAATTTTTTAGTGGGTACTAGAATCCACATAAACTGCACACAAATCCGATTTTGGCCAGCTCACCCATGTGCATCTATGGGTAGGTTTATTAATCAATTATTTCATCAAATAATTTTTAGTAGTTGATTTAGCTCCAGATAACTTTTCAATTGACTTTGGTCTTCTCTGCAAGCCCTTAGTTAGGTCCAACTATTAATATGATCATACTTACGAATCTAGTTACCAAATGATTAGGCCGACTTTGGCTGGTTAACCGACCATCTGACAGAGAGACTCGACTAATTCATCATATTATGAATGATAATTTTAATAGCAGATGAGCATCAGGCCTTTGGGCCTCCACTGATCATCATACTAATGAATCCATTATCACCTAACTTAATAGGAGGCTATGATTCAGCTATCACCATAACTAGCTCATTTTAGGGACCTAATAATTTAGAAGATTTAATCAATTTTTTTTTTAAAAGAGAGAAAGAGAAATTAATCAGTAGATCACAATCCTTCCACTGACTTCACTAAGTCACTGAATCAGATTAGGATCATGCTGATTGAACTGGCACCTAGATTAGTCATACTGATCAACCTTAACGGTATGGGCTAATTCAAATCACTTAGTGATCTAATCAAAATTTAATTTACTAAATTGATCAGATAAGTGAGATCGATGGGAGGATCTGCTAAGCTTGCCTTAGACACCATCGAAATAGTCAGATAAGCCGCTCTCAATTAAAAACCATCGATCGAAATATCAAACTTACCTTAGACACCAATTGATTAATTAGTTTTGATTTGACCAACTTAGTAATTTGGGTTCAACCACTAAGCTACAATCAAGGTCCATTTGGTCTAATCAAAGATATGGACTTGACCATCTACAACTATTGTATTAGAAAAATTTTGATTAATCTAATTCAATATTGGGTTAGACTTAATTAATTTCTCTACATGGTCAATCAATTCTTTGATTCTACCCTTAGATCTAACCTAATTAAAGAAAAAGACCTGATTTGAGCTAATCCATGCCCCATATTTTATGTAATATCACTAGATGTCCAATCATAATTCTAGATCTAATCAACTCAATACTTAATTCTCAATTAAGTTTTGCATCAATATGATTAAGGTTTTGAAAATAATTTTCACATGTAAACCTTTTACATCAAATCATAAAATTTTTTAGATCAAATCTAAATTTTTTATGATTTTAAATCAAAATAGTTTTGATTAAACAAGATTAGATGTAACTAACTTCTTCGCAATTTGCATCACATACAGTAACACCCAAAGTTTCAAGATCTAGAATTTTGCAAGAAAATAATTTTTTTTTCCTTTCACTTTCTTCTTCATGGGACCTCACAATGGCACCCCTACATACCATGAAGAGAACCCCATTGAATGGAAGGAGAGGGTCATAAAATCTTACTTGCTCTTATGACCGGACGGCTTGATGATTACCCAATTCGAGTACTTTGCTACTCAAAATATCTATTCTAAACATAATAAAAATCAGATCTAAAAATAAATATATTTAAATATAATCTAAATCATGAATAATTAGATCTAACATCATAAATTCAGATCTAAAGGTATAATAAATCATTTCAAAATAACCATGGCTCTAATACCAATTGAAGGAAACATAGGTAGTGCTATACATATAATTTCAAAAATTTTGTATAGCAAAAGAATAAGATTAAACTATTTAATCTAACATACATAAGATCTAATATAGACTACCATGCCATGAAGAAAAATATAAAACATGATACATTTTAGATCTGAAAATAAAGACATACATCGATCTCATCGATGTTAAAATTCTAGATCTAACTATTAGATCTAATGATATGATCAAGACAAGTTAGTAACAATTACCAAATCAATTTTATCTTGATCTCCTCTAGTCTAATGCTTGGAGAGGATGTTTCACAGATCGCTCATAGCCACATGAAGATATTTGGCCTCTACAAGAAAATCCACACGAAGACTGGCATAGATCGGGGACTTGGAGGTGCTAGTCTGCAAGCAACTTTGACAGCTGATCTTTTTCTTTTTCTTCAAACACCTTGGATACTTCAAAGGATGAAGATATCTAAAGGAAGAGAAGAGAAGGAGAAGAGCTTTGGAAAAGTAAAAACCAGCAAGGGGAGAGATGTATGATACCAAGAACAAGGGAACCCTTTTTATAGGCAAAGACTAGTTTTTTCATCCAAGGGAAGGGCACCACAATCACCACGTCTCAAACCATCTTTGGGCATCCAAAAACTTCCAAAAAGGGCTCCTAGGCATGGAGAAGGATTCTAGTATCTCACACATCAAAGGACTCTCCAAGAAAAATAGAAAAAAATTCATTAAGGTGCCAACAACTTTCTTTGTATGAAAAATCTCTTTCCTTATTTTCATCTTATCTCTAATTTGGATCGCATTTGAATTTGACAAGAGATAGGATTATGAGTCATCAGCCATTGCCATCCACCCTTATTGAGTCTCCTACTTTGACACCAAAAATATCATGCCAAATCCTATTTGGCGTGGAGATATGGGCAAGGGTCCAATTATGGTGTATTGAGATAAGGATAAAGTCTTGGTTTGACAAAGACTCTTCATTTCTAACTCAATTCTAATCCAAATCAAATTTGGATTTAACCCATTGATAGAAATAAATCTAATCCAATTAGAAATTTAAATATCTCATCAAATTCTTAACTCAATTAGAAATTAGTCGAGTCCAATCTATGATCGAATTAGGATCAGATTTTTTTTTGTAATCAGGATTGATTGTATTAAACCCAATCTGAGTCGAACTGAATTTTACTCAATTAGACTTGTTCCAAAGCTCTTTACTCAATCAAATTGGATCAAGTACTAACTAATTCTCAATTAATAGTGGAATCCTTGTCCCAGTAAGATTCCTCACCAGAGTCACAATCCAATTAGACTCTTCAGCCATCTGACCTAACCAAATCTTCTAATGCGTATGACCTCATAGATTCGAACCTAAACTAATAGCATAGGAACAACTTCCTATACCAATCAATGTAACCATCTAGTGATGGTGACCCAATGATTAGATAGGTCAAAGTATTGCAAAGCAACCTTCTAGAACCTACTGACGTATGATTATCATATAATTTATCCCTTTGACCCTAATGCTCAAGGTGACCTAGGGTTTAACTGTCAATCCTAATTTAGTCGGTCACATTATATTTCAATCTTTCAAATCTATCTCATGGATTACCTTGGCTAAAGTTTTGTTAAATTGAAATACACTGATGCATATCTCCTACTAATTTAGAGAAATCAATTCTATTTTGACTCACACACCAATTTGATAAGTACTTGACTGCACCCCGTATCCTTTCATCAGTAAATTAGAAATTTAGATAGTCTAGTACCAAAGTATAATAAGTTGCTTATAAGTCATCATGATGGTCTCAAATCTGAGGAACACTTATATCCATATCCTTTACGAGCCACTCTTGACAGTAGAGTGCACGGCACATGATCATATTTGATGTGAATGTACTCTAATATTTTATTTGTATACCATAACAGTATCTCCACACTCCTTAGTTAAGAGGACAACCAACTCAAATGGTACACAATGACTTATACTCGATATTGCTATCATCCTATTAATAGCATATCATTGGGTCATGAATCCTTTTAAGGACTAAACGACAATTCCCCCTTGTCTATTAATTATAGTCCTAAAGATTTTATTACAACATAGGAGTTCAAAGATGGATAATTTGTAATAAAAAATATCAAATAACTTTTATTAATATAAATTCATATACATTTACAAGAATGAGCATAATCGTCTAACGATTGGCTTTGGAGCACATTGTCCAACAGCTGACACTCTCTTACCTTAGGGTTTGAAATTATTTGGCTTATGTCAAACATTTGCAGGCTAATAAGCTTGGACCTCGATCTAATAAATGGTTATTTGTAGGGTATCCTAAGGAGTCTAGGGCATACTACTTCTACCATGCTGAAGAACAAAAGGTGTTCATCAGCAATAAGGTATTCATTTTAGAAAAAAATTTCCTTAGGGAAGGAACTAAAGCCACTAAGATCGAACTTGATGAAGTTTAACTGATAGAAGTACCGACACAAACAATTGAACCAATAGAATTAAATTTGATTAGGTTAAATTTAGAGCCCATTGTTGAGGCACCTTTAAGAAGATTCGATAGAGTACCATGTCAGCTGGATAGATATTATGGTTTCTTAATCTGGGATAGTGATCCTATTGAACTTGATGAAAACAACAAGGATCCGATCACCAATATGGATGCCATGTAGAGATTCGACTCTGACAAGTGGCTTGATGCCATGAAATCCGAGATGGAGTCCGTGGAGATCAATGGTGTATGGACACTAGTTGGTCTATTCGAAAGGGTAAAATCCATACGGTGTAAATAGATATTCAAAAAGAAAAGAGGCATAGATGGAAGGATGGAGACCTATAAAGTTCATCAAGATGCTAAGGGATATCATCAGCATTATGGTATTGACTATGATGAGACGTTCTCTCCTGAGATAATTCTTTCAGAGTTGGAACATGCATTTTGATAAGATCAGAATGTATGGCTTCATTAAAAATGGAGAAGAACGCTGCATATATAAGTGAGCTAATAGTTCTATGGTTATATTTCTTGTGTTGTATGTGTATGAAGTTCTTATAATCAAGAATGATATCCCTACACTATAGGGAATAAAAGTATGACTGCCATTACAGTTCTTCATGAAAAATTTAGGAGAAGCATCCTACATCCTAAGGATGAAGATCTATCATCTACGCCATGATATGTATGAGGTCGAATGTGGCATACTCATTAGGGATAGTGAGTAGGTACCAGTCTGATCTGAAAGAGAACGATTGGAAGGTTGTAAGAATCCTCTTTAAGTATTTGAGAAATATTAAGGATCAGTGGCTCAATTATGGAGAATCTAACTTAAAATCTATGGGATATACTAATTTCAGCTTTCAATCAGATCATGATGACAATAAGAGCATGTCGAATTATATGTTTACCCTAAATGAAGGAGCGATCTACTGAAAAAGTTCTAAGCAACATATCATAGCCGATGTGAGGTGGAGTACATTGCGACATCCGATACTGTTAAAAAAGTAGTCCGGTTGCAAATGTTCATCAGCAAGCATGGAGTGACACCCTCCATTGATGGTTCAGTCATGCTATATTGATAGCACTGGAGCCATAGCTCAGGCTAATGAATAGTAGTTCCATCAAAGAACCAAACATGTTCTACATTGCTATCATCTTATATGAAAGATCATAAATCGAGATGACGTCGATCTTCAAAAGATTGATGAAAAAGAGAACTTAGCCAAACTATTTACTAAAGCTCTCAAAATCAAAGAGTTCGATGAACACAAATGGAAGATGGGTGTTAGATACTATACCGATTGACTTTAGTCCAAGTGAGATTTGTTAAGAAATATATCCTAAAGTCAATCATTTGAAAGATTGTGCTCTTTATAATTTGTATATAAATTATGAATTAATAAAAGTTATTAGATATTCTTCATCACAAGGTTACATCTTTTTTGATTGAACTTTAATGTTGTGATGAAGTTCTTAGAACTATATGACAATCAATAAAGGAGGATTTATTGAATAGTTCTTAAACATGTTCATGATCAAATGATATGTCATTAAAAGATAAAAATATTTATTGAGTATAGATCGTTGTATGCCATATAGGTTACTTATCCTCATAACAAAAGAGTGTGGAGATACTACTATAGTATACATATGAAATATAAGAGTACATCATCACTGAACAAGTGACTCACCTGCAGAATGCTCTACTGTCAAGGGCTGCTCATGAAGAATATGGGCATAAGTGTCCCTCAGATCTAAGATCACCACGTTAACTTGCAAGCAACTCACTGTACTTTGATATCGAATTATTAGATGAGTGCCCTAGAAGTTAATTGTTGGCTGATATATTTTGTATTTCTAAGACTTACCTTTGTACTGTAATATTTTTATTATTAATAAAGGATATTTTTATTTTCAATCATATTTATGTATCTATGATTTATCTTAAAAATTAACAAAGATAATTTTTGTATATTCTTAAGATGTTGAGAATTTGAGATATACATTAATTAGTGGTTAGTTTCTAAATGCTCTCGATCAAAAGATCATCATGGAGGATAATGATCAATCCATTTAAGATGATGTACTTTTCACCTCTCTTATTGACAAATAAGTCTTGAATTTATAGTGTAGGGATACTGAGATGAGAGTACGGATGGTTGTTAAAGAACAACTTGTACTGAGCGTGATCAATATGAGAAATCACTTAGATATCTACTCACTCATCAATGGTTATCTTGATGCCGTAGTGGTATGAGTAATCCTTTGACCTATAGTCTCATCGACTATTCACAGTGAGACTACTGAGTTTGACTATACATTCTCTTAGTTGCTAGCCATTCGGATCTTTGCTATATATATTGGCTACAGTTGTTCAGCTTCACTGTTAGGAATAGGATGCACTTAGAAGAAATTTATCGATCTTGATAGAAAAAAAGAAGTCCTATGCGATTTGCAAGACTGAATTCAAAAATTTTTTGATCAAAGCAAGTATGAATACTAGAAAAAATTTTCACGAGATTCACAAGTAAACTCGAGTCGAGTCAATCTAGTATATGACTGATGACAAAATTTGATGAGTTCTCTATGACCTCCGTCAAGTCAGGACTCATGATAGAAGGACTAAATCATACGATAACTATACCTAAAGGTTCACACTTTCAATCCACTGGATTGCTACTATATACTACTAGGTGTCACTGATGGATTGTGAGATTCATCATATCGTCTTGATGATGATGACCCTCGAAGAGTAGACTTAACATTATTCCAATCCATTGAAAGAAGTTTCGATGATATTGTAATGAAGATTACAGTATATCTCACTATGAGATAGAATAAAATCTATAGGATCACACATTAAGAGATTTAATCTTGAATTGATCAATTGGGCTTATAAAGTTCTAATTAGATTAGGATTTAGTGAAATTCTATTGGGTTTAAGAAAAGTATGCTAGCATATGGTTAAACCCAATTCTTCTCGAAACTTTGATTCTTCTTAGATAAGGATTGGATCAAATCCGTAGCCTTGAACCTAATCTAAATCTATTTTGATTTGGATTACCTATTTATGAGCCCAAAAGTATTGGATCAAGCCAATTAGTTGACAAACTAATCTTCTCATTTTCTTTCTTGTTATTTTCTTATGTGGCATAAAATTATTGGAAAGAAGAGAGGAGGCACAAGCCTCCCTTTATGAAAAGTCCAAGGGGTGCAAACCCTTGGAGTTGGCATGAGAATGAAAGAGGGGCCTGCCCTTTCTTTTGCCATGGTGTGGAAGGAGAGAGAGAGAGGGGGCGTAGTTGGCATGAGAATGAAAGAGGGGCCCACCCTTTCTTTTGCCATGGTGTGGAAGGAGAGAGAGAGGGGCTACGCCCCCTCTCTTGTGTGCCAAAATCCTAAAGGGGCACCAACTCTACTTGCCATATTTTGATAAGGGCGCCCACTCTACTTACCTAATTTGATGTGGGGCACCCATCTACTTACCAAAAGAGGTGAAGGCCTTTCCAATTGGATCTGATTTTTTTAAAAAAAATCAAACTAAAAAGGTAAAAATCTTATGAGATAAGAACTAATCTTTTTATATTAATTGGAGATTGATTTAGAATCAAAAAAAGATCTATATAAGAGATAGTCTCCTAGGATTTTAAAAAATTATTGAATTTAGAAATTAGAATACTTCCCTCTCTCCTTCTCCATGCCATCTCCTCTTCCTCTTCTCTTTCCAGTGCCTAAGGGTTGGGCATCCCATCTTTCCATATGCCTGAGTTGAGGATGATTTTTTCTACAGCAAAGAACAGGGAGAAAGACTGCAGTTCAAGCATTGAGATTGTGGTCAAAGATTAAAAGTTGATCAAAGGTTCAAATGACTGAGATCTTACTTAGAGAAGAATGATCTATAATGAGAAGAAAGATTCAAGATTGATTTTGGTGGATATCTGTAGAAGCCGGATATATGTGTGGCTTTAGAACTTTTAGATCTAAGATCATCAATTGTGGTATATTTTAACCCACATAAGGTATTGAGATCTGATCTTAATTTTAATTTTAATTTTCATATTATATGCATATCTTTGATCTAAAGCTCGGATAGATATAGATTAGATCTATAACATGTGCGGTTAAAAGATTTAATCTAGATTTATTTCTGCTACTATTTCAAAATATTTTTGAAATCTATGCATACTAGTCTATTTGATTTTCTAATAGTGGTATCACAATATATGCTTAAAGTTTAGATCTAAAACTTGATATATGTGATATATAACATTAGATTTAGATCTGAAATTGTTTCAAGATCATAAGCCACTAATGTATGCAATAAAATATAATCTAAAAATTATTATTAGAATCTAAAAAATTATGTTATTGCATGTAAGTATGGGTTGAACAAATTAGATCTAATGATCAAACTATAACTAGGATCAATTGATTAGATCGGACTAGAACCCATTATCGATTTTGAACAGTTAATTAAACCTAATCAATGGTTTGTTAGGATTAGGTCAAAGGGGCTCAAAGTTGAGTTTAGTTGTAATTAGTCAGATCAATTCATATTTTGATGTGAATTGATTGACTCAAAAATAAATTTGACTTTGTGATTTAGATCCATTTTAATAGGTTAACTTGATCGATTCTAATCGATCAATTTAGTATCTAAGATAAGTATCTAGATGGTGGTTATTTAATTAATTTCATTGTCTGATCTAGCCAATTTGTTGGTGTCTAAAAAAAGTAACAGAGAGACCCCCACTGATCTTAACTTATTTGGTCATTTTAGGAGATTCAATTTTATGCTAGATTACTTATTGACTGATGTTCACTCATACTGATTAGGTAGGTCAGACATATGGATGTGTTAATCTAAACTTAATCAGTCGGATATCATATCTGCTAATTTAGAAGAGATATAAACCTAAATCTTCTCACTAAATATTAAGTCTAGAGATTTTCCATCATTTTAGAGATGTGGGTGTCTTTCTGGCATTGATCATTCTCGACTGGTTATAGTGTTTCGATTGCATCGAAAAGATACAACCACTTTATTGGCATTTGATGCTCTAGAGTAGAGATGGGAATGAGCCCAATAACTATTAGGTGAGGATTTCAATGACGGCTTTGCGTTCGCTAGTGAATGATAGGTCTAACTTAACTAAAAAATATGCCAATAATTGTTAAGTGAGGCCACAGAACTTAGAGACCAAACCCACTACATTTTGCTTAGTGAAGCAATAGATAAGGTTTTGTCCACTCGTTGGTCTATGCTCACCAATAACTATTAGGTGAGATGCATATGGATCAGTAGGATCATAGTACTCACTAGAAATCGATCGTGTATAGGTTTTTGTTTCTCCATCCAAGGATTGTGGGAGACTCAAAAAAATAATAGGAGCCTTTTATTTATTTCTAAAGTTTCTACAATAAATATTTAATAAGTACAAATATCTAACTAGAAACTGTTCTCTCTGTAGATAACCATGTCGAGTTCCAACCCTTTACCTTGTATCCTTGATATAAATAGATTGATTGAAATGAACTATAAAGACTGGCTCTGAAATTTGATAATCGTTCACAGTTTCGAAAAACTAACCTATGTCCTAGACCAGGATGTGCCTATATTACCAGCTCATTCATCCCTTGATCAATGAGCTGCACTTGATAAGTAGGTGATGAGGACAATAAGGTGAAGTGTTGCATTCTAGCATCCATATCCAATGATCTTCAGTGCCAGTATAAAGACATAAGGACTGTTAAGGAGATACTGACTCACTTGCAAGAGTTGTATGGTGAGCAGAGTTGCACAGCTCACTTTGAGATCTCTCGGAGACTATTTACAGCGAAAATGCATAATGGGCAGTCTATCAATGATCATTGTTTGATAATAATCAAGGACATTGAAGAGCTTCAAAAGCTCAAGATGAATATGGATAAAAAATTATAGGTAGATTTGATCCTTCAGTTTTTTTCTGATTCATGTGGACGGTTCATTATGAACTACCATATGAATAAGATTGATAGCACTTTGCCCGAATTGCTGAACATGTTGGTAACAGCTGAGGGTACCTTGAAAGGTTCAAAGGATATGATTCTGACTATGGAGTGGACTTCCTCTAAGAGAAAGTCTTCTTTCAAAAAAAAAGAAGAAGCCTGCTAAGAAGTAAAAGAATGAGATCAAGCCTAAGAAGCTGGTTTTGAAGAAGACTGACGATAAAGAAAAATATTTCTATTACAATATCGAAGGTCACTGGAGAAAGAACTGTCCAGCATATCTGGTGACTTTGAAGAACAAGAAGAAGGATGGGCCTTTTGAAGGTACATCTAACTTGCTCGTAATTAAAACTAATCTAATAGTTTTCTCTTCTTCTAGTTGGGTTCTAGATTTTGATTCAAGTGCTTATTTGTGCACTTCTATGCAGGATTTTGAAGAAGTTAGAGGACTGAGGAAAGGCAAGATCACTCTCTGAGTCGGCAATGGAGCCAGAGTTGCTGCTATAGCCGTTGGGACCTACCCTCTGCAATTACTCTTAAGAATTAGTTTAATTTTGAAAGACTACTATTATATACCTGTTAGCTAGTAGGAATTTAATTTCTATATTAGTGTTGGCACAAGATAACTATAATTTTTATTTCAATAAAGATATGTGTGCAATTTATTTTGAAAATAAAATTATTGCATGTACTTTTTTGATCGGCAATCTTTATCATTTGTATATGGATGCGAGGTTAACATTAACGAGCAAACTATGAATACCGTAGGATCTAAAAACTTTAGAGATAGGATTAGCTAAAAGTATCTATGGTACCTTAGGCTAGGCCATATAGGAGAGAATAGCTCAACAAATTGGAGAAAGATGGTCTTCTCGAATCATTGACTTCTAAGTCTTATCCAATTTGTGAGTCCTGTCTTCAAAAAAAAATGGCCAAGCTACCTTTTATGAGATAAGAGAAAATGGCCACTAGAATATTAGCCCTGATACACACTGACGTGTGCGGTCCATTCGATATACAAGCCAGAGGTGGCTATGTCTACTTCATAATCTTTATCGATGATTATTTGTAGTATGATTTTATGTATTTGATGCATCATAAGTTTGAAATCTTTAAAAAATTCATAGAGTTCAGATATGAAGTAGAAAAATAGATCAAAAAATCTATAAAGATTTTTTGATCAGATCGAGAAGGAGAATATCTTAATGAAAAATTTTGGATCTATCTCAAGGATAATGACATAGTCTTATAGTGGACACCTTCAAAGATGCTTCAGCTTAATGAGATATCTAAAAGGAAGAATCGGATCTTATTAGATATGGTTCGATCCATGATAAGCTTCACAGATCTTTTTGTCTTTTTTTGGAGATATGCATTACTTTCTGTAATTCATCTTTTGAATCAGATTCTTTCTAAATCCATTTCTACCACTCCATACGAGTTATGGCATGGTAAGAAGCCAACTATTGGGTACCTCAAGATTTGAAGATGTCCGATCCATGTCAAGCAACAGTAGACAGACAAGTTAAAGGCTAGATCTTTTAGAACTTGCTTTATAGAATATCCTAAGAAAATCATGAGATACTACTTCTATCTTTGTAAAGATCATAATGTGATTATGAGCCGTCATGCTGTATTTTTGAAAGAAAATTTATCCAAGATGGAGATAGTGGTAGGAGGATTGAGTTTGAAGAGAAGATCTTTAAAGAGCATCAAATCCAAGAATCTGAACCCAAAAGTAAGCCAATAGATGTGGTACCTCCTCCACCTTATAGATCAAGTAGGGTCTCCCATCCTCCTGAAAGATACTTGGGTATTCTTACAAAAAATCTAAAGGAAGCATTCCTTGTGAGAGATAAGAATAATAGGAATGATCTCAAGACCTATAATGAGATAATGTTAGATATTGACTCTGAAAAATAGATGAAAGCAATGAAGTCAAAAATTGACTTCATGCATTCCAACCAGATTTGGTCCTTAGTAGATCCATCTGAAGGTATTGTATCTATTGGGTGTAAATAAATTTATAAAAAAAAGTTGGATCGGATGGTAAGATAAAGACCTATAAAGCAAAGCTAGTTGTGAAAGATTATAGTCAACACGAAGGCATTGACTATCATGAAACTTTTTCATCCATAGTCATGCTGAAATCCATCCGCACTCTGCTTGTGATTACAATTTTTCGTGATTATAAAATTTGACAGATGGATGTGAAAACTATCTTCCTAAATATATATCTTGAGAAAGATATTTATATGAAGCAGCCTTTAGATTTCACATCCAGTGATAGTGATCACACAGTCTGCAAGCTGCAAAGGTCCATATATGGACTCAAGCAAGCATTTAAGAGTTGAAACACTCACTTTAATGATATGATCAAAATATTTGATTTCATCAAAAATAAAGAAAAGCCGTGTGTGTACAAAAAGATCGCACTATTATATTTCTCATGTTGTACGTCGATGACATCCTCCTGATTGAAAATGATATTCTCATACTGACATCGATCAAAATATGGTTATCCAAAGAATTTGCCATGAAAGATCTAGGAGAAGCTTTCTATATTTTTGGTATAAAGATCTATAGAGATAGATCTAAGATAATGATAGGACTCTCACAGTGAATGTACATAGAGGAAATACTGAAGAGGTTCAGCATAAAAAATTTTACGAGGTATTTCTTGCTCCTTAGACATGGCATTCATCTCTTCAAAAAAATATGCCCTGATACACTTGAGGAGATCCAATGCATGAGCGAGATCCCTTATGTTTCGATAATAGAAAATCTCATGTATGCCATGTTACATTCGTGACCTGATATAGCCCTTACTATGAGTGTCACAAACAGATATCAGATGAATCCAGATGAAAAATGCTGCATTACCATGAAGAACATCTTTAAGTACTTGAGAAGGACTAAGAATTTATTCTTGATCTTTGATGGAGGATTGAAGTTGAAAGTGGAGGGATACACCGATTCAGACTTTATGACTGATGTTGATGATAGAAAATCTACATTGAGGTATATTTTCTTATATAATAATAGTGTGATTAGCTAAAAGAGTTTCAAATAGCTGATCATTGTAGATTCGACCATTGAAATTGAGTATATCACCAACTCTAAAGCTACTAAGAAAGCTTTTTGGTTCAAAAAATTTGTTATGGAGTCGGATGTGATGCCATTAGATGCCATTGCACTACATTATGACAATAACAATGCCATACCTTAGCTAAGAAGCTCAGGCCTCATCAGAAGTTCAAGCATATAGAGTGGCAGTTCTACATCATATATGAATATCTTAAGAAGAAGTTTATTGAAGTACAGAGAGTCGACTCTACACAAAATATGACAGAGCTACTGACCAAGCCTCTCAGCCAGTAGAAGACTGAAGCTCATCTTGAGAAGATGGATCTTAGGTATGTAGCTAATTGGCTTTAGGTCAAGTGAGAGTTTATTAGATGAGTGCCCTAGAAGTCAATTGTTGGCTGATATATTTTATATTTTCAAGACTTATCTTTGTACTTATAATACTTTTATTTCTAATAAAAGATATTTTTTATTTTCAATCATATTTATGTGTCCATAATTTATCTTAAAAATTAACAAAGATGATTTTTGTATATTCTTAAGGTATTGAGAATTTAAAATATATATTAATTAGTGGTTAGTTTCTAAATATTCTCAATTAAAAGATCGTCATGGAGGATAGTGATCAATCTACTTAAGATCAATGCACTGTTCATCTCTTTTATGGGCAGATGAGTCTCGAGTCTGTAGTGTAGAGACACTGAGAGGAGACTACGGATGGTTGTTAGAGAATAACTTGCACTAAGTATGACCAACATGAAAAATTACTTGAATGTTTACTCACTTATCAGTGGTTATCTTGATGCTGTAGTGGTGTGAGTAGTTCTTTGACCTGCGGTGTCATTGACTATGTGTAGTGAGGCTACTGAGTTTGATTGCACATTTCTTTGATCCTTAGCCATTCGGATCTTTGATGTATATATTGGCTACAATAGGTTCAGATTCACTATTAAGAGTAGGATGCATATAGAAAAAATCTATCGATCTTGATAAAAAAGAAGTTGTTGGGATGAGTAGGCGATTTCATACATGTATTTTCAAATTTTTTTGAAAAAATTATAGTAAAAGATAATTAGATTAATCAAATTATCTAATATGCATATGATCTAATCATTAAATCAATCTACTCTAGGATCTACAACATCTTATGTTGCATATAAAATCTAAAATAATCTGAAGATAAAATCAGCAAGCATGCATGTGAGCAGTAGATCACATCTACGTCTAATTTGAGTTCAAAACTTGATCCCTTTGTATGCGTCAATGATCTCTGCTGTTGAAAGACATAGTGGAGAGGATCTTTTCTAGTTGCTCGTAGCCGCACATGCATCCAGCTTCTATAAAAAATTCACTCGAAGCCTCGATCTGATCGATCTTCTCAAAAGTGCTAGCTCGCATGAAGATCTTCTTCTTGACTGATCTAGATCTTTTCTTCAAATCTATAAAATCTTTTCAAAGATTTAAGATGGGTTTCTAAAGGAGATGAAGAGATATAAGAAATATGAAGAAGAAAGTATTTTTTTTCTAATTTATTCTCTCTTCCCAAACCCTTAGAACCAAAAACCTGAAATTTAGGTTTTTGTGCATACACCAAGAGAGAGGACCCTCCTCTCTATTTTTCATGTCATGAACCATGGTAAAACTTCTATCACATGAAGAACTCTCTTCTAGTATCTTACACACAAAAAACAAACCACAAAAGCCTCTTTTATAGGCATGTAAAGAGGTAGGGTGAAGAGTCCTAGTGATCCTGGACTCTTATAGGATTCTACCTTCCTTCATAATTCTACATCCCAAAACATGCCAAAAAAATATGGAACATCTCTTTCTATATTATTTTATGGTAAATAATTTCTCCAACTAATCTTCTACAAAACTTCTCCTCAAAATGTCATACATATAAGGAGAAAAAAATTTATTAGCATGGAGAGGTTGATCTGGATGAGAACAGATTGTCCTGATAAGAAATATTTTGAAATATAATTTTAAATTTTTTTTTTATCAAAACTAAATTAAATTTAGATGTGAGATGGATAAGTGAAAGAACTCTTTGGTGTAAAAAATTCTCACACAAAATAATTTTGTGTGTGGAGATATATGGTGTGCAATCTGAGTTGGCACAGGGAGAAGAGTCCTATTCCAATAAAGATTCTTAATTTTCTTATTTGAATCCAAACCAAATCACATCTGGTTTAGCCCAAATAAAATATATAAAACTAAATATAATTAGATTCATAAATTTTTAACCAAATTGTAATCAAATTAAAAATTGATTGAACTAAAATTTTGATCAAATCAGGTACAATTCTCCCTTAGCGATTAGGTCATCTCATAACCTAATCGGGTCGAACCTAATTGAATCTAATTCAATTAGATTTTATCTAATCCTCTTTATTCAATCAAATTAATCTAATAATTAATATAATTACTAATTAATTTTCTATTAATTTACTAATACTTGATGAATTAATTTATTATAATTTTTGCATAAGGTTAACCATCAATCGAATTGATGATTAAGTCCTTGAATGATTCTCAATTGTTGATCAGTTACATGATCAGTAAGAAACTTCTTTTGAGTATGACCCCATAGATTCAAACCTAAACTGATAATATAGGAACATCTTTCTAAACTAATCGATGTAATCATCTAGCAATAATGATCCGACATCTGGATAGGTCGAATGATGGCAAGCAACATTCAAGAATCTATTGACGTATGGTTACCATATAATTCATCCCTTTGACTTTAATGCTCGAGGATGATCTAAGATTTAACTATCAATTCTAGATAAGTCATCCACATTATATGTTAATCTTTTTCAAATCCATCATATGGATTATCGGAGCTCAGATTTTGCTAAATTGAAATACACTGATGCATATCTCCTACTAATTCGGAGGGGTCAATCCCATTTTGACTCACACACCGACTTAATAAGTACTTCACTGCACTCAAAAATCTTTCGTCACTAAATTAAAAACTCAGTTAGTCTGGTATCAAAGTACAGTGAGTTGCTTGCAAGTCACCATGATGATTTCAGGTCGGAGAGATACTTATACTCATACCCTTCGCAAGCTATCTTTTGCAGCAGAGTGCTCCATAGTTGGTCACATTCAATGACGATGTACTCCTACATCTCATCTGCATGCTATACTAGTATCTTCATAACATTTGGTTATGAGGATAACCAACGTTTATGACACAACGACCTACAATTGATATCGTTATTATCCTAGTAATAGCGTATCATTTGGTCACGAACCAATGTAAGAACTACGCGATAAATCCTCCTTTATCGATCAAAATAGTCCTAAGAACTTCATCATAATATAGAAGTTCATTTGAAGATGTAACCTTATGATGAAAAATATCAAATAATTTTTATTATTTATTAATTTATATACATTTATAATCAATGCAATCGTTAAATAATTGACTTTGGGATATAATTTTCAACAACTCCCACTTGGACTAAAGCCAATCAGTATAGTATCATATATCTATCTTTGATTTATCATCTCAAAACTCCTGGATATTGAGGCTTTAGTAAATAGATTGGTCAAGTTCTCCTTTCCATCGATCTTTTAAAGATTGACATCACTTTAATAGATTTTTCGAATAAGATGGTAGCGATGCAAAATGCTTGGTAAGCTAATGTGACTTCGGCTCTTTGGCATGAGCTATAGATCTGATGCTGTACAATACAGTAGGACCATCATCAGAGGGTGCCACTCCTAGCTTGCTAATGAATTTATACAATCACATAGCTTCTTTGCAAGCATCAAATGCTACAATATATTCTGCCTTACAATTTGAATTTGGCTATATTGCTCTACTTAGAACCTTTCCAGTAGATTGCTTCATTATTTAGGATAAGAATATATTCTGACACGTTCTTGCTATTATTATATTCAACTAAAATTAAAATTAAATTTTATAAGTTTTAAGTCAGATTCTCCATAATCGAGTCATCGATCCTTAGTATTTTTCAAATACTTAAGGATGACCTTCCAGTGATTCTCACCCGGTTCTTCCAAGTATCCACTCACTATTCTAGTGAGTATACCATATCCGATCTTATATATGATGTATTGATAGAATAAATTGTACTCATAAACACCCTATGTATGTTAGACTGAGAAAATTCAAACAGCCTCTTAGATCTATATCTATAGATCTTCATCACTAGGATGAGAGATACTTTTCTCAAAGTCCTTCATGGAGAACAATAATAATAGCGAAACTTTTATTTCCTATAATATAAGGAATATCATTTTTGATTAAGAAAATTTTATTCACATACCAAACAAGAAATACACTCATAGAATTATTAATCCATTTGTATTTGCAGGATTTTTCTTCATTCTCAATGAAGCCATATGTTTTGATCACTTATCAAAATGTATGTTGCAATTCTGAAATATTTAGCATTGCCACAAGAGAAAATATCTCGTTATGGTCAATACCATAATGTTGACAATATTTTTAGGCAACTAGACAAGCTTTGTAGGTCTCCATCTTCTTATCTGTACTACTCTAATCCTATTGAAGATCCACTTACACTCTATGGGCTTTACACTTCGAGTGAATCAATGAATGTCCATACACCGTTGATCTTTATAGACTTCATTTCGAACTCTATGGCTCCAAGCCATTAATCAGAGTTAGACCTTTGCATGACATCCATGTAGGTGATCAGATCCTTGTTGTTATCATCGAGTTCAATAAGTTCACATATCGAACTTAGATACCGAAGTATTTATCCGATGGATGTGGTACTCTATTGGATCTCCTTAATGATGCCTCTAAAATGGATTTCAAGTTTGATCTAATCAAATCTAGTTCTATGAGTTCACTAAATTGTGTCAGTTTTTTTATCTATTGAACTTCATAAGTTTCACATAAAAGACATCAGTACCTTCACCAAAGAATGCCGAACAACTTTTGTTCTTTAGCATGACAGAAGTTATATCCCCTAGATTCTTTAAAATTATCCTATAGAATAATATATATAGGATCGAGATCCAAGTTAATCAGTCTGCAAATGCTTAACATAAAACAAACACCCTCAAATCTCAAGATAAGAAAGTATCGGCTTATGCCTAGTCCATATCTCATATAGAGTCTTTGAAACTAATTAATTTAGAATCCAGTTCAGAACATAACAAGCACTCATAAGAAAATAACCCTAAAAGAAGACTGACAAACTTATAAACTCTATCATAGATTGAACTATGTCTAATAAAGCTGATTCTAATAAGAGAGAATTTTATTCTCTTCTAGATATATCAAAACTTAAAATGTATTCTTTTCTTTGATCTGATCGAAGAGTTTCAATGCTCTTCTTAGTTAGTTTCTCTATCTTATTATGAAATTATTTAAATATTTCAAATAATCTAAATTTATAGCAAATATATTCATAGATCTAATACATCAGTATGTATTAGATTCAAAATATCATTGGCTCGTTCATCTCTTCTAGCAAAAGATGATTTGACCATTTTATTAAGGAGATAGGATTAACAGATTGATAATGATTCATAATCATTGATCTTAAGAATTATCTCCTATTGATCATATTGTTGTTTAATGATCGAGCCTAAACTACCAAAGATAGACTTCCATGATATTATCTATTCTAGGGTTTGTTTGTTGTGTACATTAGACTAACAGGCTATGACTATTCATAAATATGATTTTTTAGTTTTTCATATAATTTTGACATCATTTATAATGATATTACAAAATTATTAGACAATAGTGACAATCACTAAAATGATATTCTTAGAATTAAAAATAAGCTCGACGATTCCTAAAATTAGGATTGAAACATGACTTCCATCTTCAATATTCAAGAACCTCTTGCTGTTTTTAAATTTTCTACTAATCTGAAGTCATTGCTACAGTTTGTATAGACTTTTGATATCCAATATCTAGGTAGTAGTGCCACAGATAGAGAAATCACAAGGAGTTATTATATAAGTACCTTATTCAGCAATCCTTTGCTGATTTTCTAGCCTATTCGGATCAAGAAACTCTGTCAGACTAGGTTAATCTTAGACCCTTTTGTCAGTTGACTCTTTGTACCTTTTTTTTCTTTCTCAAAGAATTATTGCCACATTGAACACACATCTTCAGAGGTGCGAAAAAACTCCTTCAATATTTAAAAAATTTTCTTCTACTGAGCATCATCAAATTTATAACTAAATTCATGTTCTTTACTGTTATCAATAACATTACACGGTGATATGATCATTTGGCCATTTCTGACAAGAGCCCTTGATCGCATCATATGTGTTGGATATGAAAACTTCAGGTACTAGATACATAATCATATATAGAATCCATTTGTGCTCTAAAACTAGTTGCAACTTTCGATACCAATTATCGAAGTTGGATCCTATAGGTCACCATCCAACAGTGAATGGAGCAATGGATATCTAGCCATAACTGAAAGAAAAAAACTCAAGACCTCTCTATGTTTATGAATTGATGAAGCCTAAAGACTTGAACTTTAGTCTAAAGGTTCTTTCACTATTTTATTCGAATCGATAGTCTCTATCTCTAATCTGAAGAATTACTCTAATTCCTTAGTGGGTACTAGAATATACACAGACTGCACACAAGTCTAACTTTGGTCGGCTCACCCATATACATCTATGGTAGGTTCTTAACCAATTATTTTATTAAATAATTTTAGTAATTGATTTAGCCCCAAGTAACTTTTCAATTGACTTTGATCTTCTCTGCAAGTCCTGATTAGGTCCAACCATTAACATGATCATACTTATGAATCCAACTACCAAATAATCAAGTCCGACTTTGATCGGCTAACCTGACCACTTGATAGAGAGACTCAACTAAGTCATCATATTATTAAATGATAATTCCAATAGTGGATGAAAATTAGGCCTTTGGATCTCCAATGATCATCATGCTAATAGACCCATTATCATCCAACTTAATGGGAGGCTATGATCTAGTTATCTCTATAATTAGCTCATTTTATAAATCTAATAATTTAAAAAATTTAATTTATAAATTAAAAAAAAAAGAAGAGATCAACCAGTAAACCATAATCCTCCCACTAACTTTACCAAATCATTGAATCAGATTAAGGTCATGCTGGTTGAACTGGCACCTAGATCAGTTATACTAATCAACCTTAATGATATGGGTCAACTCGAATCACTTAACGATCTAATCAAGATATAATTCATCAAATTGGCTAGATAAGTGAGATCGATGGGAGGATCTGCTAAGCTTGCCTTAGACACCATCAAAATGGCTAGGTAAGCCGCTCCCAATTAAAAACCACCAGTCGAAATGCCAAACTTACCTTAGACACCAATTGGTTAATTAGTTTTGATTTGACCAATCTAATGATTCAGATTCAATCACTGAGCCACAATCAAGATCTATTTGATCTAATTAAAGACATAAACTTGACCATCTATAACTATTGTATTGGCTTTAGAGAAATCCTAATTTAATCTAATTTAACATTTGGTTAGATTTAATCACTTTCTCTAGTTAGTCCATTAACTCTTTGATTCTAACCTTAGGTCTAACCCAATTAAGAGGACCTGATTTGAGCTAACCCATGCCCTCATATTTTATGTGAATGACATTACTTTAATTCATAATTCTAGATCTAATCGATTCTATACTTAATTCTCAATTAAGTTTAGCATCAACATGAATTTAGGTTATGATTTGAAATAATTTTAACCCTTCAGTTTGTAAATAATTTATAATAAATATTATGTAAAAATTTTCTATTCTAAAACTAGATCGACTCAATCAATATTGAGACAGCTACACAAGGGGACTAGGTCAACTCAATTTAAAACTGGAACGGGTCAGTAATTATGCGAACACGATTCAGATCTGAAAATTCTTGCATAATACTAAAATAAAATCAATCATAATACTTTTAGATCATATCTAAAACTTTTATGATTCAATATTTTATTTTTTTATAATTAAAATAATTTTAATCATATAGATTAGATGTCTTATTTTTCATACAACTTTGTATTACATACAACAAACCTAAGGTTTCAAGATCTAAGATTTTACAGAAAAATAAGTTCTTCTTTTTGTATTCTTCTTTATGGGATCTAATCATATAGCACCCCTACATATCATAAGAGCATTCCATCAAATGAGAAGAGAGGGTCTTTAAATCCTTTTTGCTCCTATGATCGAATGGTCTGGTGATCAACCCAATCCAAGCACTTGCTAATCGGATTATCTAATCTAATCACATATCGCATATGCTTAAATTTAGATCTAATTTAAATTATATTAGATCTGATTATAACTTTAAATCATATCTAAATCAGATCATAAATATCACATGCATGACATAAAATCAGATTTTATCAATAATCAGTACAAACTAAGATAACCTTTTCACTGTAAGGGGTAAACCCTATAGCAGGATAACTTTATATCAGTTTGTACAATCCATCATTAATTAAATTTAGATCAAAATATCATATATCAGATTTAAATAAAATTAAAATTTAGATTTAATATGCACATAAATCATGTCATAACGAATCTGGCTCTGATACCACTGTTGGGATGCGTAGCCAATTTTATGCATATATTTTGATACTTTTTCTAAAAAATTATCATGAAAGATAATTAAATTAATCAAATTAATCTAATATACATATGATCTAATCATCAAATCAACCTACTCTAGGATCTATGATATGTTATATTACATATAAAATTTAAAATAATCCGAAGATAAAATCAGCATGCATATATGTGAGCAGTAGATCACATCTATGTCTAATCTGAGTTCAAAACTTGATATCTTTACAAAGATCGATGATCTTTGCTACTGAGAGATATGGTGGAGAGGTTCTTTACTGATTTTTTATAGCCACACATGCATCCGGCCTCTACAAAAAATTCACTCGAAGCCCCGATCTGATCGATATTTTCGGGAATGCTAGCTCGCATGAAGATCTTCTTCTTGATTGATCTAGATTTTTTTTTTCAAATCTATAGAACCTTTTTAAAAATTGAAGATGGACTTCTAGAGGAGATGAAAGGATGGAAGAAAGATAGAAAAAAATAATTTTTTTTAATTTATTCTCTCTTCCCAAACCCTTAGGACCAAAAACTTAAAATTCAAATTTTCGCACACACACCAAGAGAGAGGACCCTCCTATTTATTTTTTACATCATGAACTATACTCAAACTTCTACCACATGAAGATATCTCTTCTAGCATCTTACACACAAAAAATAAACCACAAAATTCTTTTATAGGCAAGTAAAGAGGTGGAGTGAAAAGTCCTAGTGATCCTGGACTCTTATAAGATTTTGCCTTCCTTCATAATTTAATATCTCAAAATATATCAAAAAAATATGAGATATCTATTTTCATATTTTTTTATAGTAAGTCATTTCTCCAGCTAATTTTTTACAAAAAATCTCTTCAAAATATAACACATATAAGGAGAAAGAAATTTATTGGTGTAGAGAGGTTGATCCGGATGAGAACAAATTATCCTGATAAGGAATATTTTGAAATCTAATTTTAGAATCTTTATTTTATCAAAACTAAATTGTATTTAGATGTAAGATAGATAAGGAAAAATATTTTTTAGTGTAAAAAAATCTCATATAAAATAATTTTATGTGTGGAGATATATAGCATGCAATCTAAGTTGGCACAGGGAGAAGAGTCCTATTCCAATAAGGACCCTTAATTTTTTTATTTGAATCCAAACTTAATCACATCTGATTTAGTTCAAATAAAATATATTAGATTAAATCTAATTAGATTTATAAATTTTTAATCAAATTCTAATCAAATTAGAAATTGATTGAACCAAAATCTCGATCAAATCAAGGATAATTCTCTTTTAGCGATTAGGTCATCTCATAATCTAATTGGGTGAAACCTAATTGAATCTAATTCAATTAGATTTTATTTAATCCTCTTTACTTAATTAAATTGAGCTAATCAGTAATATAATTATTAATTAATTCTTTATTAATTTATTAATACTTGATAAATTAATTTATTATAATTTTTGTATAAGATTAACCATCAATCGAATTGATAATTAAGCCCTTGAATGATTCTCAATTATTGATCAGTCACATGATCAGTCAGAAACTTCTTTTGAATGTGATCCCATAGATTCAAACCTAAATCGATAGCACAGGAATACCTTTATGAACCAATTGATGTAACCATCTAGCAATGATGACTCGACGTCCGAATAGGTCGAATGATGGCGAAGCAACATTCAAGAACCTATTAGTGTATGGTTACCGTATAATTCATTCCTTTGATCTTAATACTCGAGGATGACCTAAGATTTAACTGTCAATCCTAGATAAGTCATCTATATTATATTTTAATTTTTTTTAAATTCATCACATGGATTACTTAGACCAAGATTTTGCTAAATTGAAATACACTAATGCATATCTCCTACCAATTCAGAGGGGTCAATCCCATCTTGACTCACGCACCGACTTGACAAGTACTTGACTGTACTAAAAAATTTTTCATCACTGAATTAAAAACTTAGTTAGTCCTACACTAAAGTATAGTGAGTTGCTTGCAAGTCACTGTGGTGATCTCAGGTCGGAGGGATACTTATACCCATACCCTTCGTGAGCTATCCTTGACAGCAAAGTGCTCTGCAGTTGGTCTCGTTCAGTGATGATGTACTCCTACATCTCACCTACATGCCATACCAGTATCTTTATACTATTTGATTATGAGGACAACCAATGCATATGGCACACAATGACCTACACTTGATATCGCTATCGTCCTAGTAATAGTGTATCGTTTGGTCGCGAACCAATTTAAGGACTATGCGATAAATCCTCCTTTATCGATCAAAGTCGTCCTAAGGACTTCATCACAATATAGAAGTTCATTCGAAGATGTAATCTTGTGATAAAAAATATCAAATAACTTCTATTATTTATCAATTCATATGCATTTATAATCAGTGTAATTATCAAATGATTGGCTTTAGGACATAATTTTCAACAGAAGTCCTATGTGATTTGCGAGACTTAGTTCAAAATTTTTTTGACCAAAGCAAGTATGAATACTAAAAAAGAGTTTTCACAGGATTCATAAGTGAACTCAAGTCGAGTCAATCCAGCATATGACTGACGATGGGGTCTAACAAGTTCTTTATAACCTTTGACAAGTTGGGATTCATGATAAAAGGACTGAATTATATGATAATTGTACCTAAAGATTGATATTTTTATTCTAATAGCTTGCCACTACATACTGCTAGGTGTCACTAATAGATTGTGAGACTCATCGAGTATTGTCTTGATAATCGATAACCCTCGAAGGATAGAGTTGGAATTATTCTAACCCATCGAAAGAAATTTTGATGATATTGTGATGGAGATCACAGTATATCTCACTGCCACATAGAATAGAATCTATGGGGTCGCACATTAAGAAATTTAATCTTGAATTGACTAATTAGGCCTATGAAGTTCTAATTGGATTATAATTTAGTGAGATCCTATTGGGTTTAAGAGAACTATGCTAGCATATGGTTAAACCTAATTCGTCTCTGGACTTCGATTGCTTATTAGATAAAAATTAGATCAAGTCCATAGCCTTGAACTTAATCTAAATTTATTTTGATTTGGGGCACCTATTTATGGGCCTAAAAAGATTGGATCAAACCAATTAGTTGGCAAACTAATCTCCTCATTTTCTTCCTTGTTATTTCTTTATGTAGCATGAAATTATTGGAAAGAAGAGAGGAGGCACAAGCCTCCTCTTTTGGAAAGTCCAAGGGGCACAAATCTTTGGAGTTGGCATGAGAATGAAAGAGGGGCCCACCCTCTCCTTTGCCATGGTGTGGAAGGAAAGAGAGAAAGAGGGGCTAAGCCCCCTCTCTTGTGTGCCAAAACCCTAGAAGGACACTAAGAGTTGGCCTCCAACTACTTGCCATGTTTTGATAAGGGTGCCCACTCAACTTACCTAATTTGATATGGGGCACCCCATCTACTTACCAAAAGAGGTGAAGGCCCTTCCAATTGGATCTGATATTTTTTAAAAAAAATCAGATTGAAAAGATAAAAATTCTTATGAGATAAGGACTAGCCTTTTTAGATTAATTAGAGATTAATTTGGAATCAAGAAAAGGTCTATATAAGAGATGGTCTCCTAGGATTTTAAAATTATTGAAGTTAGAAATCAGATCACTTTCCTCTCTCCTTCTTCATGCCATCTCCTCTTCCTCTTCTCTTTCTAGCACCTAAGGGTTGGGCATCCCATCTTCCTATATGCTTGAGTCGAGGATGATTTCTTCTACAGCAAGGAACAGGAAGAAAAGCTGCAATTCAAGCATTGAGATCATGGTCAAAGATCAAAGGTTGATCAAAGGTCCAAAAGACTGAGATCCTACTTAGAGAAAAAGGATCTATAATGAGAAGAAAGATTCAAGATTGATCCTAATGGATATCTGTAGAGGTCGGACATGTGTGCGGCTCAATTCAGATCCAAGATCATCGATTGTGGTGTATTTCAATCCATGCAAGGTATTAAGATCTGAACTCAATTTTAATTTTTAATTTTTAATTTTTAAATTATATGCATGTCTTAAATCCAGAATTTGGATAGATGTAGATTAGATCTATAGCATATGGGGTTAAAGGATTTAACCTAGAACTGTTTCCACTACTGTTTCAAAATATTTTTGAAATCTATGCATACTAATCTATCTAATTTTCTAACACAGACTACCTGCATTTCTAATATAGTGATAGAAGGCTACTGGATAAAGCAAGTACTTGCAAAGTTTGTGGGTGGATCAAAATGGGATTGACCTCTCCAGATTTCAGGAGTTGATATTGAAGGAAAGTATGATGGGTGATGTGCATGTATTTTTAAAATTTTACAGTAAAACATATATAGATTAAATAATTTAATCTATAATGCATGCATAGATCAAATCTAAATCACTGTACAAGATATATGACATGAACTAATATACATGTATGCACATATAAAATCTAAAATTCAGCAAGTATAGGATATATCTAATCTATATTTAGATTATATCTAAATATTAATTGAATACAAAACTTTATATCTGAGTGTGGGTAGTAGATCATCGTATTCGAAATCTGTGGTAGATGGTTCTTCATGATGCTTGATAGCCGCAAATGTATCCGGCTTCTACGGATATCCATATGAAGCTTTTGTACTGATCGATCTCTTCGGGAGTGCTAGCTCATGAAGATTTCATCTATTGGCTGATCTGAGAGGAACATGATGGAGATGACTGGATCCATACATTTGATCTCTACAATAGAGATCAAAAGAAGAACCCTTTTTTCTCAATTTCTCATGCATAAGAGAGAACCTTTCTCTCTTCCTTTCACGCCCTTAAGAAGAATTTTTCTTCTCTGATTTTTTATGATAAAAATTAGGTCTAATCTGATTTTTCATACTAAAAATCACATAAAATCTTGAGATCTAAAAAAATCCAAAAGAGGGATCCAAGAGAAGACCCGTTCTTCTCTTTTCTTCTCCCTTTTTCTTCTTGATTTAGAACTCAAGGAAGCCCCAAACACCCAATCAAATTTTTTTGATATTTTTTCTCCAAATTTTTATGTTAAAAATTAGATCTAATCTAATTTTTATTTTAAAAAAAAAAATAAAAAAAAATCTAGAAGAAGAACTCCTTCTTCAAGGCTGCGTACAAGAAAGAAGATCCATCTTCTTTCTTGATCTAAAACTTCAAGAATCCTCAAACATAAAGTAGATTTTTTTGATATTTTTTTCTAAATCTATATATTAAAAATTAGATCTAATTTAATTTTTATTTTAAAAAAAATAAAAAAAATTTGAAAGAAGAACTCTTTCTTCTTTAAGGCTGCACGCAAAAAAGAAGATCCTTCTTCTTCCTTGATCTTTCTCTCCTTGAGAAGAACTTTTTTTCTCCAATTTTTTTTACTATATAACCAGCAGAAAAATCTCTCTTTGATGCTCAAAAATTAGCAAGAAAAGATCGAAAAAATATACCAAGAAGGAGAAAAGAAAGTGGATGTTGCGAGAGGGATGGAGTTGGACGCCCCCTCCTTGTTTTGGGTGACAAAAAAGAGGACAAAAGGGACGCCAATATTCCATGGAAGAAAGAAAGGGGGTGCCTCATATGGGGCATTGGGAATTTTCTGAACATGAAAAGAGATGGGGCATGGGGAATTATATATGACATGGGGTGATTTAAGTTGGTTAAGCCTTATTCCAAATAGGACTCAAGATCTTTTTCAACTTCTAACTAATTCTTGGATCCAATCCTAACTAACTTAGGAATTAGTTATAACAAACTAACTAATTAGGTCCTAGTCTAATTATTAGGCTCCAATTGAATTTGTAATTAGTTAGATTAAAATCCCATTGATCCAGAGATTGATTCTTGATGGATTCAGGAAAGCTTTTTAATAATAGGGCTTGATCCAATCAAGCCTATTACCAAATGGTATTTAATCAAATCAAAGCCTATTATCCAATAGAGTTAAATCCAACCCAAGCCTATAATATAATTTCATATTCATGCATCTCTTAGATCAATTGGAATAAGTCCTATTATTCAATAGGGTTATATCCAATTAATCCAAATCCAATCTAATTGAATCCAATTCAATTAGATCTAATCAAATCTTCATTGCTCAATTAAATTTAGCTAATTAACAATCATATTATTAGTTAATTTTTTTTTAATTTACTAACCATTAGTAAATATTTATTGCAATCTTTGCATAAGATTAATCATCAATCAAATTGTTGCCCAGCTATGCAACCCAAGAGGGGGGGGTGAATTGGGTTTTAAAAAATTTAAGCTTAACTAATTACTTATGAAAAGTATTTGTTAAAAGCTTGATGAATGAGGAGAAAGACTTTAGTTCAAGATTAATTACCTAAAGCAAGAATGCAAAGATATAATAAAGAAATAAAGAGAAACAATAAAGCACACCACAAACACAAGGATTTATAGTGGTTCGGTGCCAACCTTGCACCTACATCCACTCCCCAAGCTCCTACTTGGGAATTTCAATCCACTATACTTGTATTCAACCTGAATACAAATGTCGGAACCTCCGACACTAGCTATCCCAAGCTAGTCCACTTATTTTCTGGGTACAAGCCAACCCAATACACTCCGATTTCAGGTTCGGATCAACCTTCTCTTGTTTTGGAAACCCTCCAAAAACAAGAACAATTACTCACAAAGAGTAAGACAGTTTAGAACATAAATAAGTACAAGAATAGCTCCTTAAATGAGCGAATATAACATTAAATACACTTTACTCAAATGAAGAATCCCCTTTTGGATTTCCTCAAGGTGGATGAAGAGTTGAATGAATGCTTGAGGAATAGGTGAGCTTTGATTGAAGGCTTCTTGAAGGCTTTGAAAGAGCTCTTGATCAAGGTTGAAAAGTTGGCTTGAGAAACCCTCTCTTTGAATACTCTTGAATGCCCTCTTGAAAAATCTCTCGTATGTCTCTTGTGTGTATTGTTGATCCCCTTGTATCTCTCGTGTATATTGTAGATCCCCTTGTATCTCTCATGTATATTGTAGATCCCCTTTTTGTTTTCCACCTTTTGAAACTTTTTATAGCTTTAAGAAACAAGGAAAAATATTTTAGGCAGAAAAAGAGCCGTTAGAGCATTTAAAGTGAGCATTAAAGGCAACTAAAACGGGCAAAAAACTAGCCGTTGCGGACAATTCCCATCTCAGGGGTCGACTCATGAGTCGACTCATGCTTCAGGGGTCGACTCATGAGTCGACCTCTGTTGTAAAGACCAGAGATTTGGGTTTCTGGATATTTTGGCCCAAAACAGCAGAAGTCGACTCATGAGTCGACTCATACCTTGTGGGTCGACTCATGAGCCGACTCACAGGTCGTGCCAAGCCAGAAAACCAGCGTGCCAAGGGAAACTTTAGCGTGCCAAGCAGCTCATTTTGCCATGAGTTGACTCATGAGTCGACTCATGCACTTCAAATATTCATAACTTCAAAAATATAAGTCCAAAAACAATAAAATTTTCACCAATAGATTACAAATCATTTGTTCTACCAAATGATACTATCAAATCAGGATTTTAGTAAAATTATGATTTTGCCCCTGAAGAGCATAAAGACTTTTTCAAATAAAAATATTTGTATCCCTTCAATCTGCTTTGTAATCATCAAAATCAATCTAGGAGCAACACAAATTGATAATTAAATCCTTCAATGATTCATAATCGTCGATCAACCATTTGATCAGATAGGTACTTCTATGTGTGTGAATCTATAATAGGTTCGAACCTAAATCGGTAGTAAAAAAATAATTTTTATACTGATCGATGTAACCATCTAGCAATAGGACCTGACGTCCGAATAGGCCGAGTGGATGCCTAGCAACACTCTAGAACCTATGTAGATAAAGTTATCATATGATTCATCCCTTTGACACTTGATGCTCAAGGATGACTTTGGGTTAAACTGTCAGCCCAAGAAGAGTAGTCCACATTATGTCTCAACCTCAAAAATCCTGTGACTCTTTACTAGGACTGCTTTGACCAAAGTTTTACTGAATTGAAATACAATGATGCATCATCTCTAATTTTATTTGGAGCAGTCAATCCCATCTTGACTCGCACTTAGATTTCATAAGTACTTGACTGTATCCAAAAATCTTCCCTCATCGAATTAAAAATTTAGATAGTCTAACATCAAAACATAGTGAGTTGCTTGCAAGTCACTGAGACAGCCTCAGGTCCGAGGGACACATATATCCATATCCCATCAGAACAATCTTTTACAGTAGAGTGCTCCGAAAGTAGTCACACTCAGTGAAATGTACTCCCACATATCATCCATATGCCATACCCGTGTTACCACATATCTTGGTTAAGAGGACAACCAACTAATATAGCACACAACGATCTACACTCGATACAATTATCGTCCTTGTGATAATTATACCATTTGATCGCTTGCAGGATTTAAGAACCACATGATAAATCTTCCTTTATTATTTTGGAAGTAGTTCTAAGGACTTCATTATAATATATGAGTTCTATTTTAGAAGATATATTTTTTATGATGAATTTATCAGATAATATTTATCATTTTATAATTCATATACTTTTATGGAGCACAATCATCTATAACTTCGATGATTGGCTTTAGGATATATTTTCTAACAACTCTTTGAACTAAAGCCAATCAGATTGGTATCAAATACTCATCTTTCATTTTACATCATCGAACTCATTAGATCTGATTGCTCTAGTCAATGGATCGATCAAGTTCTTCTTTCAGTCGATCTTCCTAAGGTCGACTTTATTTCGATCTTATTGAACAAGTTGATTGCAATATAGAAAATATTTGATTCTTAGATGAAACATCAATTCTTCAGCTTGAGTTATGGCTCCAGTATTGCTGTCAATATAGAAAGACTGGACCATCAATGCAGAGTGCCACTCCATGGTCGCTGATGAATTTCTATAACCAAACAACTTCTTTACTAACATCAAATGCTGTAAAGAACTCCACAGTGCAAATAAAATTGGCTATTAACTATTGCATGGAACCTTTCCAGCATGTCGCTCATCTTTTTAGGATAAAAATATAATCTGACACAACTTTATCATTTTCATCTGACTAAAAACTAGAATCAGTATTTCATAAATTTTAAGTCAAATTCTCCATAAATAAGTCATTGATCCTTCGTATTTCATAAATATTTAAGGATGGTTCTCATAACCTTTCAAATCTTTATGGAGAATAGAGATGACAATCAAATTTTTATTTTCTGTAATGTAGAGATGTCATTTTTGATTAAGAGAATTTTATTCAAACAGCACAAAGAATAGTTTTACAGAACTATTAGTCTATTTATACATACAGAATTCTGCTTCATTCTTAATGAAACTATATATTCAAAATATATATTCTAACTCTGAGAAGCTTGATTCAATCTGAATGGACATGAGGATTGCCACAAGAAAATCATCTCGTCATAGTCAACACTATAATTTTGATAAATTTTTTTTGACAAACAGACAGAATTAGTAGGTCTCCACCTTTCCATCTGTGCCTCTTATCCATCTAAAATTCACTCACACCTTATGGATCTTACTCCTTCAGGTGAATCAACGAATGTCCATACATCATTGATCTTTATGGACTTCATTTCAGATTTAATGGCTCCAAGCCACTTCTCAATGTTAGATCCCTATATTGCATCCATATGGGAGATCAAATCTCTATCTCGAATCTAGAAACTGAAGTATCTATTCAGCTAATACGATACTATACTGTATCTATTCAAGGATGCCTTTACATCGGATTTTAGATTTGATCTAATCAATTCCGATTCTGTTGGTTTGTATCAGAGTGTTCTTTTACCTATCCAGCTTCACCAAGCTTGCTTTTAACGATATTAGTTCCTTCACCAAAATATTTTTTTTTCAAAAAAAATATTTTAAGATTCATGAACATCTCATGTCCATCAGAAAAATCAAAGAAATATCCTTAAATATTATCAGACCAAGATCCAAGCTAATTGATTTATGAATATTTTACACAAATTTGACACCTCAAATCCTAAGGTAAGAGAGTATCAAATTACCCAAGTCCATATCTCATATGGAGTTTTGGTGATCGATTGGCTCGAAACGTTCTCGAGTGCATATCAAGTGATCTCTAAAATATAACCTCAGGCAGGCCAGCAAACCCCACAGTGGATTGAACCATGCCTAATAAGGTTCAATTTCCCTTTTCAGACATCTTTTTAAATAATGATATCTCAGAAGAGGTTCATTAAGAGAGAATCTAATTTTCTTCAAGATATGTCAAAACTTACTGTAAAGGTATTCACTTCATCAATCAAATCGATGAATTCTAATACTCTTTACAGTTTATTTTTCTACCTCATTATGGAATCATTTGAATATTTCAATCGACTTGAATTTATGCTTCATAAGTAAGATGCATCCATACCAAGATAGGTTGTCAAAGATTTTAATGAAGTAGTAAGTCCTCTTCTGGCATTAATGTTCGTGAGTGTAAATACATCAATATGTACTAAACTTAGAACATCGCTGGTTCATTCACCATTTTCAATAAAAGGTGACTAAGTCAACTATGTCAAAAGCATGCTTTATTGATATTATCTAATCTAGGGTACTAGTCAAATGTGTACACTATACTAACAGGCTATGATACTGAGTTTATGTCATTTTTAATTGTCTACTCATTATTATAGTATTATTCACAATGATATTACAATAATCATACTTATTGAGATTATCAATAAGATTGGATAAAAGTGATAATCACTTAAAATGATATCTTCAGAACTGAAAACAAGCTCAACGATTCTTGATGTTAAGACTAGAACAGACTTCTATGTCTTACATTTAGGAGTCTCTTAATGTTATCAAACATTCTACTATCCTAAAGTCTTTTACAACTATTTACAAAAATGAATTGCACTATTGGTATCCTATACCCAGATAGTAATATTACCAATAGAGAAACTTCAAAGAGTTATCACATAACATCTTGACCAGCAACCATTTGCTGATTTCTTTTTTAAGCCTGTTTGGGTTAGCCTGAGACTTTCTAATTAATTCGCTCAAGAAACTATATTCAACTTTTGATACTGGCTATCAAAGTTAGGTCTGATAATGTTGTCACTGTCTAACAATGAACAGAGCGATAATTTTCTAGTCATTTCTGAAAAGAGAATAATTGACCTTTAGTATATGAATTATTTTAAGTCTAAAGATTTAAACTTTAGTCTAAAGGTTCTCCTACTATTTTATATGAATTGGTAGCCTCTACCTCCAATTTGAAGAATTACTTTAATTTTAGCAGGTACTAGAATCAACACAAACTGCATTCAGGTCTGAGTGTAGCTCAGCCAACTCTAGTGCATCCATGGATAGGTTCGCAACTAATTGTTTCTCCAAATAATTTTTAGCAATCAGATTTTGCCCCAGGCATCCCTTTAGCAGGCATGTGGCACCTCCACTAAAAATTCTGGTTAGATCCAACCATTAATATGACAACATCAGAGGTTGATTTCTCAAAGTATCAAAATGTTCCGAAGCTAGAAATTGATGATTATCTTTTTTTCAGTGAGAAGTCAATTTTGCTAAGCTTTAACCAGGGCTAACCCTCTTTCTAAAGTAGAAGAGGAATAAATAGGAGCATTACTGCTACTATGAGCTAAGTGCATCCAACAAAACAGATGTCCAGGCCCAAGTATGGCTCGACTAACCTGAGCATTGATCTGAAGGTACAACAAGATGGTCATATAATGGATGATAATTCCAATACGTAATAAACACCAGACGTGTGGTGCCTCCAATACCTATTTAGAATATTGGACTCATTATCACGCACCTTAATAGGAGGCTATGATCTAGTTATCTCCATAACTAGCTCATTTTATGGACCTAATAATTTAGAAGATTTGATCAATGTATCTTAGAGGATATCAGTCGATCTACAAGTCATAATCCTCTCACTGACTTTATCAAGTCATGAGAAGAATTAGTGACTAGTGGGTCCAACTGACATGTCGTAGATCCTCCCACTGACTTTACCAAGTCATAAGAAAGATTAGAGACAAGTCAATCCAAGGCACCTAAATCAGTCATACTGATTAATCTTAACAACATCGGTCAACTCGAGTCACTTAGTGATCTAATCAGCCTAATGACTCGGGCTCAATCTTTGAGCCTGAATCATGGTCTATGTAGTTTGATCAAAGTTATGGACTCGATCAACTACAACTATTATTTTTGATCTAGAGTACCTTTGATCTAATCTAAATCAACTATTGGTTAGATTGGATCAACTTTTTTTTTTAGTCCATTAAGTCTTTGATTCTAACCTTAGGTCTAAACCAATTAAAAAGAACTTGATTCCAGCTAACCCATACCCCATATTTTATGTAATGTTATTAGATCTTTAATCACAATTCTTGATCTAAAATATATTTCTTAATTTTTAATTAAGTATAGCATCAACATGGGTTAAGGTTATAAAATAATTTCTTATGTAAATTTTTTACAATAAATCATAAAATTTTTTAGATCAAATTTAATTTTTTATGATTTTTAATCAAAGCAATTTTGATTAATCAAGATTAGATGTAACTAGTTTCTTCACAATTTGTATCACATACAAAAGCACCTAGGATTTCAAGATCTAAAATTTTACAAGAAAGTAAGTTTTCTCTTTTCACTTTCTTCTTCATAGGACCTCACAGTGGCATCCCAATCTCTATACACCATGAAGAGCATCCCATTGAATGAAAAGAGAGGATCATATAATCTTCCTTGTTCCTATGACCGAACGATCTGGTGATTATCCAATCCAAGTACTTTGCTACTCAGAACATCTAATCTTATTCACATATCATATATGCAAAAATTTAGATCAAATCTAAATTATATTAAATCTAATTTTATATTTGATCATATCTAAAATTAGATCACAACATATCTCATATATTGCTAAATCTAGATTTCAACTCTACATGTATATATGTTCATGTCATAATGAACCTTGCTCTGATACTATTTGAAAGAAAGTGTGATGGGTGATGTGCACGTATTTTTAAAATTTTACAGTAGAACATATATAGATTAAATAATTTAATCTATAATACATGCATAGATCAAATCTAAATCACCATACAGAATTTATGACATGAACTAATATGTATGTATATACATCTGAAATCTAAAATTCAGCAAGTATAGGACATATCTAATCTATACTTAGATCATATCTAAATAATAATTGAATCCAAAACTTTATACTTAAGCATGGATAGCAGATCACCACATCCGAAATCTATGGTAGATGATTTTTCATGATGCTTGACAGCCGCACACGTGTCCGATCTCTACGAATTTTCACACGAAGCTCTTGTGCTGATTGATCCCCCCGGGAGTGCTAGCTCGCGAAGACACCATCCATTGGCTAATCTGAAAAGAATATGATGGAGATGAAGAATAAAGAGACCCTCTCCTTTTCTTCCTAGATCCATACATCTGATCTCTACAATAGAGATCAAGAGAAGAACCCTTTCTTTTCAATTTTTCATGCATAAGAGAGAATCTTTCTCTCTTCCTTTCAGGCCCTTAAGAAGAACTTTTCTTTTCTGATTTTTTATGATGAAAATCAGAACTAATCTGATTTCTCATACTAAAAATCAGATAAAATCTTGAGATCTAGAAAAATCCAAAAGAGGAATCCAAGAGAAGAATCGTTCTTCTCTCTTCTTCTCCCTTTTTCTTCTTGATCTAGAACTTAAGGAAGCCCCAAACGCCTAACCAGATTTTTTTGATATTTTTTCTCTAAATTTTCATGTTGAAAATTAGATCTAATCTGATTTTTATTTTGAAAAAAATAGAAAAAAATATAGAAAAAAAAACTTCTTCTTCTTTAAGGCTGCGCACAAGAAAGAAGATCCATCTTCTTCCTTGATCTAAAACTTTAAGAATCTCCAAACCTAAATCAAATTTTTTTTAATATTTCTTCTCTAAAAAAAAAATCTGAAAGAAGAACTCTTTCTTCTTCAAGGCTGTACGCACGAAAGAAGACCCTTCTTCTTCCTTGATCTTTTTCTCCTTGAGAAGAACTTTTTTCTCCTATTTCTTTTACTATATAACCAGCAGAAAAATCTCTCTTTAATGCCCAAAAATCAGCAAGAAAAGATCAAAAAATATTCCAAAAAGAAGAGAAAAATGTGGATGTTGCGAGAGGGATGCTGGGGCATCCAACTCTTGGACGTCTGTTGGGGTTTTATGGTTTCATATATGCATGATTTTATGAAACATGTATGTAGCGAAATTTTAAAATTTTTTAGATTAAATCTAATTTAATCTAAACATGCATAAGATCATATCTTCAAACCATAAACAGGATCATCATATGTGAGATAAGATTCAGATATAGAAATCAAATAGAGAAAAATAAACATAAAACATACCTGGACATGAATCAATCTTCAATGCCAACGGATGATCATGGATATCCTTCAAAGATCTCTTCTAGCCGCACAAGCGTTCGACCTCTACGGGTATCCACACGAGACTCTGATCTGATCAGAAGTCTTTTTGATCTCACCGGGATGCTAGCTCCCTTGCAGAGATCACATCTTGATGGTTGAAAATTTTCTTTTCTTTTAAGATACTCTTAGAGAACAAGAAGATATAGGAGGATCCTGATCTCTATGCTAGAGATCATGAGAAGAACTCTTTCTTCTCTTTTCTTCCTAAAATCCATGCACCAAATCTCTATAATAGAGATGTAATATATTTGTCCAACTTTTGGACAAAAAGAGGAGGAGACATCAATGTCTAAACATGGACAAGAGGGGAGAAGAGGTTGTCATAACAACCCATGTAAGAAAGAAAGGATTTCTTCTAACTTACCTCACGCCTAAACCAAGGACGCCGCCCCTTTCTCCCTTGCTTTTCTCCACGCCATATCCTCTCCTTTTCAACGTCAATACCTACTGGTCCTCACCCTTAAACCGTCCCAAGTAGTGGGGTATTTATAGACTAAGATATGTCCTAAGATGGATAGGAATCAAGAGTCCATACAAGTTAGGACTCTTGAAATTTGTCACCGCCCACAACAAGGAATCCACGCCCAGATTTCTCACAGGATTAAAGGGGTTTATCCCTTCTTTCTTACACGGTAAAAAGAGGAAAAAGTGGCGTGCAAAGTCCTTTTGGTGTGGGTCGTGCACAAATAAAAGTTGGCGTGGAGACCTTATGGCACATGGATAGAGAAGAGATTTAATCACATGGGACTCTTCTTTAAATTGCTGTTTTAATTCCAATTAAAACATGAATAAATTTTAATCATATTAGGACTTAATTAGACACAAATAAATAGAAATTCAAATCTGATTTGGATCTCAATTAATTTAGATTAGATATCTCCATAATTGGAAAAGGAATCCTAGTCCAATTGGACCGTTTTTTGGTGCTGAATTTTAATCCTAATCCCACTAGGATTTGGCGCACTATGAAAAGAAGATTTATGAGTATGAATAGGAATACATACATCTTAGTCTAATTAAAAATTGGGTCAAACTCAAATTCTAATTCAACTGAGACTAATCATCCAATCTTTTTGGAGTTATCCTATAACCCTATAGGGTTGATCAAATCAAACACAAAATGAGTCAAATAAAATCCAATTAAATTGGACTTGATACAAATCCCATTGCTTAATCAAATTGAGCCTATTAGCAATCCTATTGCCAATAAATCATCTTATAACTCACTAACTCTTTAGTATGTTATATAATGCAACATTTGTATTAGATCTATTATCAATCAAATTGATAATCAATTTCTGTTATGATTTATAATCGTAATTCAACCATCTAATCAGTCAAAAGCCTCTTTTGTGTGTGACCCCATAGGTTTTATTCTGTCTGATAGTGAGATATATTGTGATCTCTATCACGATATCATTGAAACTCTTTTCAATGGATTGGAACAATTCCAACTCAGTCCACCAAGGATCATTGATCATCAAAATGATCCTCATGAGTCTCACAATCCACCAGTGACACCTAACAGTATGTAGCAGCAATCCAGTAGAATAAAAGATGAACCTCTACGTACAGTTAGCGTATGATACAGTCCCTCTATCGTGAGTCCCAACCAGATGGCAGGTCATGGATAAATTGTCAAACCTCAACATCGATCATATGATAGATTCAATCAGCTTAAGTCCATATGTAACTCTATAAAAAAAATTTTCATCAATCACAATGCTATAGCCATAGACTTAAGGACTCAGCCTCTTAAATCCCATAGAACTACTCCCTTCTGCTAGGATCAATAGATTCCATCTTGATGCACATCCTACTCCTATAATGAACCAACTATCGCCAACATCCACTACAAGGGCTCCTTGAGATCCATGTTAATATGTCAGTCAAACTCCAGCAGCCTCACTGCGAGTGGTAATACCATCTTAGGTCAAAAGACCAGTCAAACAATTACAGCATCGAGAAAGTTACTAACGAGTGAGCAGACATCCATGTGACTTCTTGTGTTGGTCACATTCAGTGCTAGTTGTTCTCTAACAACCATCTGTACTCTCGCTCTAATATCTTTATACTACAGACTCGAGATCTATTTGTCCGAAGGAAACGATCCGTGCATTGGTTTATCTGGATTAATTACCATCTCCATGATGATTCTATGATCAGAAGTAATTTAGGAATCAACCATTAACGACACATGTCTCAAATTCTCAACTCTTTGAGAATATGTGTTATTATCTTGTTAATCTCTTGAATGATTCATGGATACATAAATATGAATGGTAATATAACTGTCCAATAAGTACAAAAATATGTCCTAGAGATATGAAATATGTCAACCAAGATTGGCTTCTAGGACATACATCCAATTTTTTTTGCTGTATAACCAGCAGAAAAATCTCTCTTTGATGCTTAAAAATCAGCAAGAAAAGATCAAAAAAATATACCAAAAAGAAGAGAAAAAAGTGGATGTTGCGAGAGGGATGTTGGGGCGTTCAACTCTTGGATGCCCCCTCCTTGTTTTGGGTGACAAAAAAGAGGAGAAAAGAGATGCCAATATTCCACGGAAGAAAGAAAGGGGATGCCTCATATGGGGCATTGGGAATTTTCTCAACATGAAAAGAGATGGGGTGTGGGGAATTATATATGACATGGGGTGATTTAAGTTGGTTAAGCCTTATTCCAAATAGGACTCAAGATCTTTTTCAACTTCTAACTAATTCTTGGATCCAATCCTAACTAACTTAGAAATTAGTTATAACAAACTAACTAATTGAGACCTAACCTAATTATTAGGCTCCAATTGAATTTGTAATTAGTTAGATTAAAACCCCATTGAGCTAAGGATTGATTCTTGATGGATTTAGGAAAGCTTTTTAATAATAGAGCTTGATCCAATCAAGCCTATTATCAAATGGTATTTAATCAAATCAAAGCCTATTATCCAATAGGGTTAGATCCAATCCAAGCCTATAAAATAATTTCATATTCATGCATCCTAAGATCAATTGGAATAAGCCCTGTTATTCAATAGGACTGTATCCAATTAATCCAAATCCAATCTAATTCAATTCAATTCAATTAGATCTAATCCAATCTCCATTGCCCAATTAAATTGAGCTAATTAATAATCATATTGTTAATTAATTATTCTTCTAATTTATTAATTATTAATAAATTTTTATTGCAATCTTTGTATAGGATTAACCATTAATCAAATTGATAATTAAATCCTTCGACGATTCATAATCGTCGATCAGCTATTTGATCAGACAAATATTTTTATGTGTGTGACCCCATAGGTTTGAACCTAAACTGATAGCACAAGAATAATTCTTATACTAATCGATGTAATCATCTAGCAATGAGACCCGACTTCCGGATAGACTGAGTGTATGTCTAGCAACACTCTAAAACCCATGTGGATATAGTTACCGTATAATTCATCCCTTTGACACTTGATGCTCAAGGATGATTTTGGATTAAACTGTCAACCTAAGAAGAGTGGTCCACATTATGTTTCAACCTCAAAAATTTTGTGACTCCTCACTAGGACTACTTTGGTTAAAGTTTTACTGAATTGAAATACAATAATGCATCATCTTCAATTTTATTTGGATCGATCAATTCCATCTTGACTCACACTCAAACTTCACAAGTACTTGACTGTATCTAAAAATCTTCCATCATCGAATTAAAAATTCAGATAGTCCGATATCAAAATATAGTGAGTTGCTTGCAAGTCATCGAGACAGTCTCAGGTTCGAGGCACACATATACCCATATCCCATTAGAGCAGTCGTTGACAGCAGAGTGCTTTGAAAGTGATCACGCTCAGTGAAATGTACTCCTACATATCATCTGTATGCCATACCCGTATCACCACATATCTTGGTTAAGAGGACAACCAACTAATATGGCACACAATGACCTATACTTGATACAATTATCGTCTTTGTGATAATTGTATCATTTGGTCGCGAGTAGGATTTAAGAACCACATGATGAATCTTCTTTTATTATTTTGAAAGTAGTTCTAAGAATTTTATCATAATATATGAGTTCTATTTTAGAAGATATATTTCTTAAGATGAATTTGCTAGATAACATTTATCATTTTATAATTTATATATGTATATGAAGTACAATCATCTATAACCTCGATGATTGGCTTTAGGACATATTTTTTAATAGATGTATCACTGTATTTCAATTGAGTAAGATCTCGACTAGGGCAATCCATGTAATTTGTCGTAGGATTTAAAAATGATTGAAATACTATATGAATGACTAATCCAGAGTTGATAGTTAAATCCTAGATCGTCTTGAGCATTCAGGATCAAATGGATGAATTATGTGATAACTATATTCCAAGATTCTTGAGTGTTATCTTATAAATATTTGATCAATTCAGACATCAGAAACTATTGCTAAATGATAACTTCAATTAGTACAAGTAATTTCTATGCTATCGACTTAGTATTTGAACCTATAGAGTCACACACAAAATCAGACGAAGTAGGAAAGAATTAATCTAAGTCTATGTATTCAATTTGAAAGTATGTTACTTGATTGAATAAATAGACTAGCCTAATTGAGAATTAAGTTAAAGATCATATGGGATTAAACAATTAACTATGTCTAGCTAGCACTGGACATGACGTTCAGGTTTAATTTCGGAGATGATAATGATCTGATCAATGATTCAAGAGATTAATGAGAGATTGAATTTATGTCTTAATTAATTTTATATTAGATCTAATTTAATTAAGACCTAATTAGATTAAAAATTCAAATTAGATTTAGATTGAGATTGACAGCCTCTTTGAGTTTGGTTCAAATCTGATTTAAATCATGATCGAATTAGACTCAGATCAGATAAGATCCTTAGAGTCCAAATTACCTAGGACTCTCTCTTGGTGTTCAACCTAAGAAGGGAGTGGGCACTAGTTTTTCCACCCCAAAAATCCTCTTGCATGCATGAAGAAAGTTCACGTGAAGATAGGAGTAGGTTCTCTCTTAGTTTCCTAGTTGGATGTTATTTGAATTTGATTCAAACCTTATGTCCTAAATTAGGTTATGGTCTGAATTTTGCGATGAAAGAACAAGAGGAGAGGAAAATTAGCATGAGGAAAAGAAAAAGAGGGGCACACCCTATTTTATTTCTTGCATGGTGTTCTTGCGCGCTTCCTTTCTGATGCACCCTGACAATCCAATCAGATCAGAATAGAAAAATTTTTTAGATGCACTCTGACGATCTGATCAGATGATTTTTTTCTTCAATTGGTTAAGAGAGTCCCTAATCACCAATTGAAGAAAAAAATCATCCGATCTGATCGAATTGTGAGGATGCATCTAAAAAATTTTTCTATTCTATTAATTTATAACCTTTATAAATTATCTGAATCACAGTAGAATAGAGATCAATATCTCTAAGAAAACTTGAATTCGATGCCTTGTGAGGTCAAACGTACAGACCCTCTACTTCATGCACATGTCAGACTCCATAGGGAAGAGGAATGATTTTCTTCGGCATTAATCTTTAGAAGAGAAGCAAGAGGGGGAGGAGATCAAATCTCCTCTCAAGGGGATGCCCAGATAGGAGTTCTCCATGCCCAGAAAGGAAGCACACAAGAACACCATGCAAGAAACAAAATAGGGTGCTTCCCTCTTTTTCTTTTCCTCATGGTGTTCTTCCTCTCCTCTTGTTTTTTTGTCACACAATTCAGATCATAACCTACCGATAGTTATGTTCTCCCCTTCTTATAGATGATGCCCTTATTGACCAAGTCCCAACTAATTTAGGACATAGGGTTTGAATCAAATTCAAATAACATCCAACTAGGAAACCAAGAGAGAACCGACCCCTATCTTCACATGAACTTTCTTCATGCATGCAAGAAGATTTTTGGGGTGAAAAAACCAGCACCCACTCTGTTCTTAGGTCAGCCATCGAGAGAGAGAGTCCCAAATAATTTGGGCTCTAAGGATCTTATCCAATCTGAGTCTAATTCGAATCGAATTCGAACTAAACTCGAAGATACTATCAATCCTAACCTAATTAAGATTCTGATCTAAATCTAACTTAAATTTTTAATCCAATTAAGTCTTAATTAAATTAGATCTAATCTGAAATTAATTATGACATAAATTCAATCTCTCATGAATCTCCTGGATCATTGATTAGATCATTATCATGTTAGATTTCAGAGTTTGGTACATTTATATGTATTTCAAAACTTTATTTTTTAAACACCACAATGGTGAATAAGATTAAAATAATTTTAATCTTAATTTTGTATGTATAAAATATAAAACCATATGGATCTATTTTATATGCTGAAATTGATATATGCTAAAATTTAGATTGTGATCAAATCACATATTTATTTCGCAATATCTTTCTTCAAATCTAGATCTAGAAGAGATGATACTTTCTATTAGCCGCACAAGTATCCAACCTCGATGAGTATCCACTCAGGATCAGTCTGGAATAGTTCTCTAAAATCTAAATTTTGAATCTCTAAAATTCAGTCTGCTGAATCTGAACGAAGCCTAGATCGCGATCAACTTTTGATCTTTCTCTTTAATCTTCTTCTTCTGCTGTTCTCTAAGCTTTCTCCCTTTGAATTATGCAGCTACCAGCAGGTGGAAACTAAAAAGGAGGGATGCCAAACCAGCCTTAGGCGTAAGATCGCTTGGGACCCGCATCCCAAAAGAAGGGGCATGTAAGATGCCCAAGAGAAGAGAAAGGGAGAGGAAGAGAGGGCACAAGAGGTTCTCTTGGTGTAGAGAGGGGCTGCCTTTATGGTCTAAGGATCTAAGGAGAGGTCTTCTTTTATAGGCACAACGATTGAATCCTATTCAATCATATAATATAAGTCCTACTTGCATTGGGTTTCCTATTAACTTATGTTATACAACTTACATTAGGAAATCTTATTGGCTCCCAACTAATGGAGCCCTTGTACCCATAAGACACCCTCTTTTGTACCCAAGAGATACTTCATATGAAAATAAAAGGCCCTCTAATCAATGGACATGTCCAAATTGATCAAATCAATATGGCGCCCCATATTATCAATCAAGGAGATTCATAAGGGACTTACACCCTTAATTTATATGATCCATAACCTTAGACATCCAACAATTGGAGTCTCATGAATCTCATTCATGTTGGTAATTAGCAAGTAATTAAGTTAAAATTAATTTATTAAATAAATAATCTCAATGAAAAGAGAAATTAGGTCCAACCATATGCTAGCAAGGTTACCATGAACCTAATGGATTTCTCTAAACCCAATTGATATTTCGTAAGCTCAATTGCTTATTCTAGGCCAAATTCCTTTATTGTGTGATCTCATAGGTTCAATTCTATCTAGTAGTAAGATATATAATGATCTCTATCATTGTATCATTGAAACTCTTTTCAATGGGTTGGAATAATTTCACTCTAACTCAACAAGGATTATTGATCCAAAACAACCCTTGTGAGCTTTCACATCCATCAGTGACATCTAGCAGTATATAGTGGCAATCCAATAGAACTGAAATAAATCTCTAAGTGTAGTTAACGAGTGATTCAGTCCCTCTATCGTGAGTCCCGACTAGATGGCAGGTCATGGATAAATCATCAAACCTCAACATTAGTCATATAATAGATTTGATTAGCTCAAATCCAGTTGTGACTTTTATGAAATTTTTTTTCTATCAATCACACAACTGTGGCCACAGACTCTTGGATTTAGCTTTTCAAACCTCATAGGACTACTTCTCTCTATCAAGATTGATAGATCCTATTTTGATGCACACCCTACTCCTACAGTGGACTAACTGTCGCCAACATCCACTACAAGGACTCATTGAGACCCATGTTTATTTGTCAATCAAACTTTAGTAGCCTCACTGTGAGAAGCAGTACCATCTCAAGTCAAAGGATCAGTCACATAACTACAGCATCGAGATAATCACTGATGATTGAATAAAAATCTAAGTGATCTCTCGTACGGTCATGCTCAGTGCTAGTTGTTCTCTAACAACCATCCGCACTTATCATTCTATGTCTCTACATGGTACATTAGAGATCTATCTATCTCAAAGGAAGCGATTTGTATGTCAGTCTATCTGGATCCATCACCATCCTCATGATGATCCTATGATCGAGAGCCTTTAGAAATTAAATATGTCTTTAATTCTCAACACCTTGAGAATATATATCGAAACTATTTTTATAGATGATTCAAGGATGCATCACACTTGAATAAAAAAGAAAAATTATCTTTTTATTGATCAGATCAATATATTAAGTATAAAATTATGCCCTAGATATATTATAATGTATCAGCCATATTGATTTTTAGGACATACATCTAACAATCTTTCACTTGAGCTAAAGCCAATTGGCCACAAATCTAAGTCCCATCTTTTTATAGTGGACTTTCATTTTCGGTTGGCTCAACTGCTTAGTCAGCGGGTCTGCCACTTTATCTGCAGAGTCTACTCTTCGTATCTCGATATGAGGTAGTCGCGTACACTGCTGCTCTATATGTTGAGACTTTTGGTGAGATCTTTGGCTCTTTAGCAAGAGCTATGGTGTCATTGTCTTTGTAGTACTGTGTCATAGCATGACATCCAGTTCTACAACTGATATTAGGGACAGAATTCATCCTACACATCTATAGTATATTCAGCCTACATTGATTGATTATTCAGAACTCTTCTAATATATCGAATAAGAATACACCCTCGACTCGCAACTCAGAATCTCCTCTAAAGACCAAGAACAAATCCTTAGTCCTTCTTAAGTACTTAAGAATATTCTTCACTGCGGTCCAATCTCCTCATCTGGATTCAACTGATACCTGCTTGTGACACTTACAGCAAGGGCAATATTAGGTCGAGTATATAGCATGGCATACATGAAGCTCCCTATCGCCGAAGCATAAGAAATTCTACTCATGCGCTGAACCTCCTCAGAAGTGGTCGGACACATCATCTTGAAGAAATGAATACCATGTCTAAGAGGTAAAAGATCTCTCTTGGAGTTTTTCATGCTGAACCTCTTCAGCACCTTCTCTATGTACATCTTTTGTGACAGGCCAAGCATCCATCTAGGTCTATCCCAATAGACCTTTATTCCGAGAATATAAGATACTTCTTCTAGATCTTTTATGGAGAATTCTTTGGACAATCATCTTTTGACCGTGGTCAGCATAGGAATGTCATTCCCAATAAGAAGAATATCATCTACATACAGTACGAGGAAGGTGATTGCACTCCCACTGATCTTCTTGTATATACAAGATTTTTTTTTATTTTTTATGAAATCAAATGATTTGATTTCCTTATCAAAATGATGGTTCTAACTTCGAAAAGCCTATTTTAATCCATATATGGATTTTTGTAGCTTGCAGATTCTGTGATCACCATCACTGGATGTAAAACCCATAGGTTGCTTCATATAGATATCTTCCTCAAGATATCCATTCAGGAAGATAATTTTTACATCTATTTGTCAGATTTTATAATCGTAATAAGCTGCAACAGCAAGCAGAGTGCAAATGGATTTCAGTATGGCCACGGGCAAGAAGATTTTTTGATAGTCAATGCCCTCATGCTGACTATAACCTTTAGCCATAAGCCTAGCTTTATAGGTCTCTACCTTACCATCGGCACCTATCTTCCTTTTGTAGATCCATTTACACCCAATAGGTACAATACCTTCAGGTGGATCCATTAAAGTTCAGACTTGGTTCGAGTACAAGGAGTCAATTTCTAACTTCATAGCATCTAACCATTTCTCCAAATCGATGTCAGACATCACCTTGTCAAAGGTATTAGAATCATCACCATGACCCTTATCTCCCATAAGGAATATTTCCTTCACTTCCTCCGTAAGCATACCCATATACCTTTCAGGAAGTCGAGAGACCTTACTAGATCTACGAGGTGGCAGAGGAACATCAACTACTAGTTCATGGACTATGGATTCCTCAGGATCTATAGCTCTGGACTCTTCAGAGACCTTCTCTTCGAGCTCCACTAACCTCCCACTACCATCATCATAGATAAACTATTTTTTTAAAAATATGATATTTTGACTCACAATCACATTGTGATCTTATGGAAAGTAAAAGTAGTATCTCATAGATTCTTTTGAATACCCAATAAAGCGAGCTATAATGGATTTATCCTTCAACTTTTTTGCCATCTGTCTCTTAACATAAGCCGAACATCCTCAAGTCTTAAGATAACCCAGACTCGACTTCTTACCAAACCATATGTCATACGGTATGGTAGGAATAAACTTTGAGAAAACCCTATTCAACAAGTGAATGGCAGTTAACAAGGCATGTCCCCAAAGAAATAAGGGTAGATCAGTAAAACTCATCATAGACATGACCATATCTAATAGGATCATATTTCTCCTTTTAGATACTCCGTTGAGCTGAGGTGTTCCAGGAGGAATCCACTGAGAGACTATACCATTGTCCTTAAGATATCCCAGAAGTTTCCGACTAAGGTATTCACCTTCTCGATCAGATCGAAGAACTTTAATGGGTTTGCCTATCTACTTTTTTACTTTATATCTAAATTTTTTGAACTTTTCAAAGGTCTCAGACTTATGTTTTATGAGATACACATACTTATACCTAGACAGGTCATCGATAAAGGTAATGAAATAGCTGTAACCACCTCTGACCTGCATATCAAATGGCCCACACACATCAGTATATACTAGGGCAAGTAACTCTGTGGGCCTTTTCCCATGTCCCACAAAGAGTAACTTGACTATTTTTTTTCGAAGACAAGATTCACAAGCTGGATATGACTCGGATGAAAAGAGCCAAGGATCTCATCTTTCTCCAGTTTGTTTATCCTGTTCTCTCCAATATGGCCTAGTCTATGGTGCCACAAGTATTTCTGATGAATCTCATCTCTGGGTCTCTTTTGACCTACGACATTCACTATTTACTCATTTAGGTTCACATTCGCATCAATATGTAAGTGATAAAGACTGTCAATTAAAAGATCTCATACAACTAATTTATTTCATAAATAAATTGAATAAAAGTCTTTATTGAAATTAATTTTAAAACCTTTCTGTGCTAGCACAGATACAAAAATTAAATTTTGACTAGCTATAGAAACATAATAACAGTCTTTTAAATCTAATCTAACATCAGACGATAATCAGAGAGGATAAGTACCAACGGCTTCTGTAGCAACCTTTGCTCCATTGCCTACCTGAAGGATCATGTCACCTTCCCTCAACCTTCTACTTTCTATCAAACCCTACATAAAGGTGCATACATGATCACTTGAGCTAGAGTCTAATATCCAACTAGAAGTAGAAGAAATCATAAGGTTAGATTCTATTATGAGCATACCTTCGGAAGGTTTGTCACTCTTTTTGGTCTTTAGGCTCTCTAGGTACTTCAGACAATTCCTCCTCCAGTGGCCTTCAGCATGACAGTGGAAATACTTTTCCTTTGCTTCAGCCATCTTTGGACCATCCTTCTTTGGCTTGCTCTTTCTTTTCTACTTTTTTGCAGATTTAACTTTTTTCTTTCCAACAGACTTTTTTTTGGAAGAAGAAGTTCGCTCCACAGCGAAAATAGTGCCCCTTGAACTCTTCAAGGTGCCCTCCGTTATGACCAACATGTTGACAAGTTCGAAAATAGTGTAGTCAAATTTGTTTATATAAAAATTCATGATAAATTGACTATATGAACTAGTAAGAGATTGAAAGATCAGATCCATCTGTAATTTCGTTTGCATATCAAGTTCGAGCTTCTCAAGCTCCTCAATGTCCTTGATCACTGCCATACAGTGCTTATGGACAGACTGCCCCTCGTGCATCTTCAAGTTGAAGAGTCTCTTGGATACTTCGAAGCACGCAGTATGGCTCTGCTCACCATACAACTCTGGTAGGTGAGTGATCATGGCCCGAGCAGTGGGCATATACTCGTGCTGGTTTTACAACTCGTTTGACATAGACGCCAGCACATAGCACTTGACCCGACTGTCTTCATCCATCTACTTCTCAAAAATAGCTCTTTGCTCAGCAGTAGGACGGTTTGGCAACACAACAGGATCCTAGTCGAGAACATGGCTTAATTTTTCTGAGGTCAGGATAATCTTGAGATTTCTGAGTCAGTCTTTAAAATTGTTACCGATCAAACGATTAGTTTCAAGGATGCCAGCTAGAAGGTTTGAGGCTGACATAATAGTTTAACTATGAGAGTAGAGATTCAAGTTAGACTTTGTACTCAATATTTTAATCTACTTTTAGAGACTTCAAGATGCAAATAATGACTCTCACTAATTTGTTGGATCCCTCCACTCCTCCGAAAGGAAACAAAAATCCTAATACGATAAAGAATTCCTAGTGGGTGCTGCGGTCCCATCAATGATATGCACCTCACCTAACAGTTATTGGTAACAAGCACACCGATGCATAGGTAACTCTTTGCCCAGATACTTCACTAAGCATGTTGCAGCCACTTGATCTCTAAGTCATGTGGGCTCACCTAACAATTATTGCCCACACTTCTTAGTTAAGCCCGACTCACTGTTCACAAGCAGGTGCAAGGTCGTCATTGGATCTCTCACCTAACAGTTATTGGATCTAACCCCATCCTTATCCTAGAGCAACTCTTTGCTAATAAAGTGATTGTGTGTTTCTGATGTAATTGAACTACTGTAATCAATCGAGAACAATCAATGTCGGTAACACGCTTGTACATCTACAGCAGTGAAAGACCTATGGACTTAATATTCATGGAGAGGTTTGGATTTAGGTCTCATCTAATTAGTCATCATATAACCGATCTAACTGGCATGGGTTAAACCAAACCACTAAGCAACCTAATTCAAAATCCAATTTTTTAAATTGGCTAGGTAAGTGGAGAATGGTGGGGGTCCCCCCGTTGGCTTTCTTAGACACCAATAAATTGGTCAGATTGGCTAACGAAACTAATTAAATAACTACATCTCATTAACTTACATTAGACAATAATAGATTGATTGATCAGAATTGGTTAGCTCAAGTGAATCGGGCTCAAACCAACGAGCCAAATTAAGTCCTTAGGTTAATCGATTCAAGACATGGGACTCAATCGATTTGATCAACAATAATTATATGATCATTAACTTAATTGATCTAACTCAATTCAATACTTAACTCAGTTTGACTAATTACTTAATCGAATTAGACCCATATGACTCAAATAAAAAATCTTAGATGTAATCCTATTACATGATCTAATTTTTTGATTTTCTCATGACCAAAACCCTTATGCACAAACATAAATTTTAGATTCTAAAATTATATTTTAGATCTAAATTTATTACATGAAAGTAAATTTTAAAATATAAAAATAATTTTCAAATTTTAACATACAAACATATATTACATATATACATGTAAAATCAGATCTAAACTAAATTTCAAATCTAATTATGATATCATATATCTTATATACTAATCATAGATCAAATTAAAATCAAATTTATGATCTAAATATGTAATCATATATCACATATATGAATCAAAATTTTAGATCACAAAAAAATTTCAAGTTTCACACATGCATCTATTTCACATGAACTAGAACTCTTTTTAGATCAATTTTCAGATCTATGCATGCTTCAACATATCAACTATATATTTTAAAATTAAATTTAAAATTAAAGTTTAGATTTGAAGATCCATCCATACATCTTATGTATCAAAAAAAAATTGATTTTAAAATTTTTTCAAAAATATGTATATTAAAATTCAGTATATGAAAACCTGTGGCTCTGATACCACTGTTGGATTTTGGGGTTTGGTATATTCATATGTATTTCAAAACTTTATTTTCTAAACACTACAGTGGTGAATAAGATTAAAATAATTTTAATCTTAATTTTATATGCATAAAATATAAAATCACATAGATCTGTTTTATATGCTGAAATTAATATATTCTGAAATTTAGATTATGATCAAATTACATACCTATTTTGTAATCTTTTTCTTCAAATCTGGATCTAGAAGAGACAAGGCTCTCTATTAGTCACACAAGTATCTGGCCTCTATAAGTATCCACTCAGGATCAGTCTGAAACAGCTCTCTAAAATTTGAATTTTGAATCTCCAAAATTCAGCCTGCTGAATCTGAACAAAGTCTGAATCGCGATCAACTTTTTATTTTTCTTCTTGATCTTCTTCTTCTGCTCTTCTTTAAGCTTTCTCCCCTTTAATTATGCTACTACCAGCAGGTAGAAACCAACAAGGAGGGGTGCCCAACCAGCCTTAGGCATAAGATCACTTGGGACCCGCGTCCCAAAAGAAAGGGCATGTAAGATGCCCAAGAAAAGAGAAAGGGAGAGGAAGAGAGGGCGTGGGAGGTTCTCTGAGTGTGGAGAGGGGCTGCCTTTATGGTCTAAGGATCTAAGAAGAGGTCTCCTTTTATAGGCACAAAGATTAAATCCTATTCAATTATATAATACGAGTCCTACTTGCATTGGGTTTCCTATTAACTTAAGTTATACAACTTACATTAGGAAACCTTATTGGCTCCCAACTAATGGAGCCCTTGCACCCATTAGACACCCTCTTTTGCACCCAAGAGACACTCCATATGAAAACAAAAGGCCCTCTAATCAATGGACATGCCCAAATTGATCAAATCAATATGGTGCCCCATATTATCAATCAAGGAGATTCATAAGGGACTTGCACCCTTAATTTATGTGATCCATAACCTTAAACACCCAATAATTAGAGTTTTGTGAATCTCATTCATGTAGATAATTAGCAGCTAATTAAGTTAGAATTAACTTATCAAATAAGTAATCCCAATGGAAAGAAGAATTGGGTCCAACTATGTGCTAGCAAAGTTACCATAAATCCAATGGGTTTCTCTAAATCCAATTGATACTTCATAAACTCAATTGCTTATTCTAGGTGTAATTCTTTTGTTGTGTGACCTCATAGATTCAATTCTATCTGATAGTGAGATATACAATGATCTCTATCATCATATCATTGAAACTCTTTTCAATAGGTTGGAATAATTCTACTCTATCTCAACAAGAATTGTTGATCTAGAACAACCCTTGTGAGCTCTCATAATCCACCAGTGACACCTAACAGTATATAGTGGCAATCTAGTAGAACTGAAATGAACCTCTAGGTGTAGTTAACGTGTGATTCAGTCCCTCTATCGTGAGTCCCGACTAGATGACAGGTCATGGATAAATTGTCAAACCTCAACATCAGTCATATGATAGATTTGTTTAGCTCAAGTCTAGTTGTGACTTTTCTGAAATTTTTTTTCATCAATCACACTGCTATGGTCATAGACTCTTGGACTTAGCCTCTCAAATCCTATAGAACTACTCCTCTCTATCAAGATTGATAGATCCTATCTTGATGCACACCTTACTCCTACAGTGGATCAACTGTCGCCAACATCCACTATAAATGCTCATTGAGATCCATATTTATGTGTCAATAAAACTCCAGCAGCCTCACTACAAGTAGCAGTATCATCTTAAGTCAAAAGATCAATCACACAACTACAACATCAAGATAATCACTGACGATTGAATAAAAATTCAAGTGATCTCTCGTATGGTCACGCTCAGTGCCAGTTGTTCTCTAACAACCACTCGCACTTGTTGTCCTATATCTCTATACAGTATACTAGAGACCCATCTATCCTAAAAGAGGTGATTTGTGCGTCAGTCTATCTGGATCCATTACCGTCTTTATGATGATCTTATAATCAAAAGCCTTTAAAAATTAAGTACATGTCTCTAATTCTCAACACCTTGAGAATATGTATCGAAACTAATTCTATGGATGATTCAAGGACACATCACATTTGTATAAAAAAAAAATTATTCTTTTATTAACCATATCAATATATTAAGTATAAAATTATGTCCTAGATATATTATAATGTGTCAGCTATATTAGCTTCTAGAACATACATCTAACATATCATTCCTAGAATTAAATTTGAACTTCATATCCAGTGGTAGCTAGATATAGTCGATTGTTTAATTCTGTAAGACCTTTAACTTAATTCTCAATTAGGCTAGTCTATTATTCAATCAAGTCACGTACTTTTAAATTGAACACATAGACTTAGGTCAATTCTTTCTTACTTTGTCTGACTTTGTGCGTGACTTCATAGATTCGAACACTATACTGATAGTATAGGAACTACTTTCTGTACTACTTGAAGTTACCATCTAGCAATGGTTTTTGATATTTGAATAGGTTGAATGTTTGCAAGGTAATATTCAAGAACCTAAGAATATGGTTACCGTATAATTCATCCCTTTGATCCTAAATACTTAGGATGACCTAGGATTTAACTGTCAACCTTGAATTAGTTATGCATATTATATTTTAATTTTTTTTAAATTTTATGACATCACATGGATTATCCCGATTGAGGTCTTACTCAATTGAAATACAGTGATGCATCAACTCCTAAAATTCAAAGAGATCCATCGCATCTTGATCCATACATAGACTTCGCAAGTACTTGACTATACCCAATAGTCTTCCATCACTGTATTAGGAATGTAGGTAGTCCGACACCAAAGTACAGTGAGTTGCTAATAAGTCACCATGATGATCTCAGGTCTGAGGGATACTTATGCCCATATTTTTCACGAGCAGCCCTTGATAGCAGAGCACTCCAAAGGTGAGTCACTTGTTCCGTGATAATATACTCCTACATCTCACCTATATGCTATACCAGTGTCTCCATACTTTTTGGTTATGAGGACAACAAATCTATATGGTACACAATGATCCACACTTGATAAACGTCATCATCCTTTAATGACGTATTATTTGATCATGAATATGTTTAAGAACTATTTGATAAATCCTTCTTTATCAATTTTCATATGGTTTTAAGGACTTCATAACAATATTAGAGTTCAATCATAGAAGATGTCACCTTATAATGAAGAATACCAAATAATTTTTATTAATTCATAATTCATATATAAATTATAAAGAGCACAATTGTTCAAACAATTTGCTTGAAGACATATTTCCTAACAAATATCTCTGTGAGCAGAATCAACTCAATCAGTTATAATAGAGGTTCCTTCATCATGATCCTTAGCATCAATAAATAAACCAACATGAAATCTGGTCCCTTATTTGTAAAACTTATATAAGTCTTCCAAAATTTAACAATAGTAAAATATCTTAGATCAGCTTATAAATCTAAATTTTGACTTGAAATAATCAATGCACCCAACTATCTTCAACAACACAAAGAAGGTCAAGTAATCCAATCCAAGAGATGGTAATACAAATTATTAAAGATTCCCATTAATATGTATATGTTATGCTCTCATAATAAAATCTAATCCACTAATAGAGCCAAATATATTTTCATTTATATATGAGTTTCATACATGATCCTCTTATAGGTCCAATATTCAAAAAATTATTCTTCTCTTATAAGATGCATTTTTTTCTTAGGCCACATCTTAAACAACTTCCTTCCAAAAATCATGATAATCAGACAATCAACATCAAAAGTCATAAGATTTTCACTATATAGAGTTTAGAATTCCAAAATCATCAAAATAGCAATTGAATAGGTATATGCAACATAACATAACTTATCGAGATAACACCCTACATTCAAAGGTCAACACCTCTTAAATTTAGGTCAAACCATACTTATTGAAATTCATGACATAACTCATCAATTTTATTATACATATCATATGCCATTGAATAAATTCTATCATAATACCTATTGATCTGAAATCTAATCTTTGAATCCTTTAGGCTATGTCTATCATATTTCTAGTGATCATAATCCTATACTCAAATACTACTTAAGTTACAATCCTTGGTGATAATAACCTAAGCTCTGACACCATTCTGTCATATCCTAAATTTGGGACATAATATGACCATGATATCAAGGGATGCAGCTGTCGCTAATATGAAGCTTATTAATCATAATCAACTAAAAATCTATCATAATAAAAATAAAACAAGAGATTTAATTTCATCATTTATCAAATAATTAAGTCAATATTGATTTAGAGCATCTAAATTCAAAATCAAATATCAATCTATATCTCATAATCCGTAAATAGTTAAGTATAAATATATGGTCATCCAATAACCTAAGATTCAGATCGATGCAAAATCTTGAAGCTTACTAGCACAGATCCTCAAGCTTTGATCATCCTTCATTCCTAATCTTATTTGTTTGGATAAAAAAAGAAAAAAAAAGATATGAGCTATACTAGCTCAGTAAATAGAACCTATGCTTCCTTACTGGATCAAACATAAATTTTTTTATGATAATATAATATTTAAAAAATAATCTAAAATATAAAATAAAATATTTTATAGAATATATAGTAAAATAAGTTATAAACCAATCATGCACGCATAAATCATGAATATTTTGTAAACATGATTTATAAATCATTTATGTCAGGTATTTAAGTCATATTTTTAAAATATTACTCACAGATATTTATGTTAAGATCACTATTATATCCATAATAAGACCATGCTTCTTAATTGATCGAGCTTTTATTTCATGTACCAACTTTATATCCATTGGTGGGGCCATAATTCTTATAGATGTTAGCTCCGGATGTTGATCTTTTTCTAAAAATTTATTCATAACTATCTGAGAGCTTTTTAATATTTTTATATTTTTTCTTAAAATATATATATATATATAGGTGAAAAAACTATAAAATTCATGCTTTAAAAATATATCATTTTCATAAAATATATTCATGAAATTAATGATCATAGTAAAATATACTTTTTCATATCACATATGCTGAACTTTATTTTATCAAAAATATAATTTTATCAATAATAAGTTTTTGCATAAAAAATATGATTATTTATAAAAATAAATAATGAGCGCAAGATCGACTTACCTCATTCACTCTAGATCTTCAGACTTCATTAAATGAATTGGCTAATCCTATTAAAATATTAAAAATATTATTAATTTTTTATTCGATGAATTCAGTAGAATTAAATCATAAGAAAAGATGACTATAGATCAGATGGTCGTTCCAATAGGCTATTCAAACATCAAAATAATTGAGGGCATCCTAGTTGAGGATTAGATTTAAGTAATTCAATCAAGGAATCATGGAGTACGGATTAAATCAAGATCAAGATCAATTAACAAAGTTCATCAATAGTGGATTTTAAAGATACAGATATGCCCAGTATATGTTTGATATATGGCATGAATATCAAAGTAGTCTCAGTCATCTTTTCGGAGCCAACATGGGTTCTTAGAAGAGGAAGACATGACTCGATAGAGGTCCATAGGTATTCTTAAAGAAAAAAGTAGAAAGAAAAAGTGGAAAGAGAATCCTCATATTCTACAAAAGAGGAATTAATGATTAACATCATCAGAGGTCATGCCAGGTTGCTCAATAGGGGTCAATGGTGATCAAACTCTATGAATTTCTGACAAGAGCTAGATTGGGATCGACAAACTATATGGATGTCAAAGCATATCCAAATCTTTTTGAAAAGATCATCTTAGGTTCATACTTGGGCCTATGGATTGATGAGAGAGCAAGAGAGAGGATGGAGAGAGACATAAAAGAGGAGAGAGAAAATCCATTTCTCTCATTTTTTTTTCCTTTTCTTCTTTTCTTTTCCTTTCTTCTTTTCTTGGATGTACAAGGGAGAAAGGAGCAGTGTTCTTGGTGGCTGGTGGCCGAAAGATCGATGATGGATAGCAGCAACAAGCAGCCAGTGGCGGCGGAGTAAGGGATGACGGCTAGTGAGGATGACGGTGAGAAATCAAGAAAGAAGCACCAAAAAATAGGGACTGAGCAGATTTTCTTTTTTCTTTTTTTTGATTGTGGCTGTTGGCCATTCACTAATGGCCAAAATATCCAGGAAAGGTAGTAGGTAGGTGGGGTCACAATCAATGGGTGCGACACCAAAGGCAGTGTGTCGATGGTCCGAAAAAGGGAAGTACGCTTGGCCAAAATAAGGAAAAGACAGGATCTTCTCTTTGGTGGCTTTTTTAGAGAAAGAAGGGGTGGGGCTTACCCCAGGCTTGGATGAGGTCTTCGGTGAGTAATTTAGGTGGACAAGGTGAGGACGCCCGTGGCTTCAAAAAGAAAAAGGAGAGAGAAAGAAGAGAGAGGTAGATCGATTTCATAATGGCTTGCTTAGGGGGAAGAGAGAGTTTTATAGAGTGGAGGGAAGGCTGAATCATCCCCAGATTCAACTTCCTCTTCGATGAACTGGGTAGAAGAAGACTCCCACTGAGGCAGAAGAAGACTCCCACTGGGAGTCTTCTTCTTTTTTGTTTTGTTTTCTTTTTCTTTTTTTTTTTTTCATGCCCTAAGATTCATGTAGGGAAGTATTTTTTTTGCTTTTTGGATTGGATATCACATTAGTGATACCAAAATTTAGGGTTATGATCACTAGGGATTTTGGCAGAAGTGATTTATGGGATTTGGCTTTTGATGGAAAATTTATATCTTGAGTTATAATTTAAGAAGTTTGATAAATTTATGATCTTATTGGTTCAAAATTTGTTTAGCAAATCCCAAAAAATTTGGTAGATTTAAATTAGAGTGTGGAGTGAAAGTGTGATGGTTTAAATCATTTAAATTTGATTGAAAATATCACTACTATAAAATAGGGCTACAGCAGTGGTTTGCAACAGCTGTCGTAGTTCAAAAAACTGCTACTATAGGCAACTGTCGTAGTTCAAAAAACTGCTGCTATAGTCTACGACAGTGGTTGTCTAATCGCTATCACTATGACCATCGCTGTAGGTCTATAGTAGTGGTTATTGCAGTGGTTGGATCAACCGCTATCATAGACAAGGTATGGCAATGGTTGTCCAACTGTTGCTATAGAAAAGTTATCATAGCGATTGTCCAACCGTTGCTATAGCTTCTATAGCAGCGGTTGCCCAACCACTACCATAGATTTATAGTAGCAGTTGTCTAATCGCTGCTATAACTATGCTATTGCAGTGGTTGGACAATTGCTACCATATTGGCAATAGTAGCGATTATCGAACCATGGCCATATGGTAGGAACTTGAGAGAGAAAGAGATCGATTGGCTGGTTGGCTGATCGGCGACAGTGGCCTGGCCATGGGGGTGGGGCCAAGGCAGCGGGCGATGGTGGCGAGGGGGTAGATAGAGAGAGATTGCGATATGCTTAAGCCCAGATTATTATTGGTTGACTACTTAAGTCATTATAGACAGATCATTTATTTCTTCCACAACTGATGTGGGACTATCACAATCAATTATAGTTTCGATCAATCGCAGTAATTATAGATAACCGCTGTCACAAATCAGCCTATGGTAGCGGCTATCGGTAACCACTGTCGTAGGTCAATCTATGATAGTGGTTGGTGATAATCGCTATTATAGATGACATATGGTAGCAGTTATACTAACCGCTATCATAAGTTCAAGAAATGATAGTAGTTAGTAAACTGCTATCATGGACCTATAGCAACAGTTATTACGTAACCCCTACTATAGAGACAGAATATAAATTTTTTTTTATTTTTTTTGAATATGGTATAATTTTAAATTTTAAAATTCATCTTCACCATTTATTATCTAAATAATCATTGTTAGAGTGTCCTCACAAAAGATCACCTTGATTCAATAGTCCTAGATATATTGATCGTTAAAATTTGATTTCAACGACCATGAATGGCCACATGATGATCTGATAGATAAAAACTATCGATAGATCCAAAAACATACAACAATGATCTCGATGATATTTGTATTATACTAATAAAATATTTCTTCAATCGAACATCATTATCATAGTCAACTTAGTACGGGATGATTTGTATCTTTGAATAAAAAATGAATGATCAAAAGATCAAACAGCATCCGATTATAAGATAATTTTTTAGATAAATGATCTTTGCTACTATTTTGATCACTTGTACAGTGGTGATTGTAAACTTTGCTACTATACTTTCAGCTCTGATACCAATTGAAGGATCGAATTGCACATCAGATTGATTCAGATCAAAGAGAGCAAAATTTAAAAATTTTTTCCCCGATCCGGCATGCAAGGCATAGATCTAAATCAAAAATATATAAAGAAATCAGTATGCAAACAATAATAAGGGTGATCACATCACCTTACGTGGGTAGACGATCTCTGCAATCTAATGATCGTGATTTTGTCGAGATCTGCTATTGAGCTATGCACGTATTCGGCCTCTACAAGTATCCACTCTGACCTTCATCTAGCACTCTTTCTTCAAATCTGATTTTCCTTCTTCAAAGTGAATCTAATGGCTCTTGATCAGTGATGAACCGATCTTTGGGGCTGTCAGATCAACACTTGTCACAGCCTTTCTTCTTCCTTCAGTTGGATGGCACCTGAACTCCTTCAAGCATGCTTCAAGGATCATCCCAGCTCCTTTGGGTGTGAGATATGGCAGCAATCTACTCTAGGCATGTAAAATTGGGGAGAACTGGTGGAGAGTATCAGCCTAACTACTTAGGCATGAGAGAGGAAATTTGAGGTGGAAGAGCAGCAGGATTTCAGGTCTAACTATTAGATCCTGAACCCAAAGGCAAGGGGTCTTTTTATAGACCCAAACCTTAATCTAACCAACTAAGAATGGCTCCCATTTGAATTTCCAATTCAAATAGGGCTGTCCCATCCTTCTTATCCATAAGGGCATCAGCCCTTATGTTTCTCCATGCAAAAATGAAGACCGAAGCCCTTTTTCTTCTCTTATTTCTTCATGTAACAATTGCACAAGAAATCTGAGAGAGTCTGGAAGGATTTAATCCACTCAAAATTCAAGTAGACATTATCCCAACAACTTGGATTAAATTTGAACATTTCAAATTTAATCTTTGAATTCAAATGGACAACCACCTATCCACTTATCCTTATCCACATAGGGTGCATGCCTCTGGATCTCATCCAGAAGGGGCGTGCATCCCTTCTCTCTTGAGAACTCACAAAGAAATGAGGGGCATGCCAACACTTGGCACCCCTCCTCCTTATCCCATCCATCGTCTTAAGAAAATTTGAATCAGATTCAATCTCAACTAAAAGAAGTTAATTGCAACCAACAATTGGTGCTCAATTAAGAGCCCAATAAGATTAAACTAAACCCCATCTAATAGGAAACCCAATCCAAGAGAAATCTGGATCTAATCATGTGCTAGCATGATTGCCTTAGACCTAATTAGACCAATTGAGTCCAATTAAACGATCCTAAACCAAAGTCCTTTATTGTGTGACCCCATAGGTCCAATTCTGTATGGTAATGGGATATGTTGTGATCTCTATCAGTAATATCATCGAAACTCTTTTTGATGGATCAAAATTCTTTTCAATTTAGCTAATTAAAATTATCAATCATCAAAATAATTCTAATTAATCTCACAATCCATCTGTGATACCTAGCAGTATGTAGTGGCAACCCATCAGAATTGAAAAAGAACCTCCATCTGTTGTTACCATATGATTCGATTCTTCCATCGTGAGTCCTGATAAGATCAAGATCAAGATTAACTCATCAAACCTCATTCCTATCATATGTATAATTGACCGATTCAAGTCCGATGTGAAATCTAATAGAAATACTTTTCTATCTTTCACGCTACCATAGCCATAGGCTTTAGGACTTAATCTTATGATCTTCATAGGACTACTCCTCTTCTACTAGGATGATAGATCTGATATTGGTGCAATCTAATTTCTAAAATGAATATACCATAGCCAACATATACCTCAAGGCTTCATATGGCTAGGAGATCAAGTTATGGTGTAGTCAAACTACAGCACCTTTAAGGTGAATGGCCAATACATCTCAGATCAGAGAACTAAATATACAACTATAGCTATAAACATATCACTGATGAAAAGATAGATATCTTTGTGATTACTCATAATTGATCATGTTCAGTATCTATTTTCTTAACAAGTACCTGTACTTTCATTCTGGTGTCTTCACACCGTAGATTTAAAATTTATTTACCTGAAGGAAGCGATCATACACCAATCTTTCAGATCGATCACCATCTCTGTGATGATCCTACGATCGAAAGTAATTTATGAGTTAACTATAGTAGCATGTCTTAAATTCTCAACTCTTGAAAATATGTGTCATCATACCTATTAACCCAATGGACAATTCACAGGCACTATTAAATACAATGTGAATAGAAATAATCCAATTTTATTAATATCAAGTCAATTTTACAAATTATACCCTAAGAATATTTTACAAGTATCGATCAATCTAGCTTCTAGGATATACATCCAACAAACTCCCACTTGCACTGAAGTCAATTGACTATAAATCCAAGTCCCATCTTCTCTAGGTGGGCTTCAATTTTTGTTGGCTTAATTGCTTCATTAGTGGATTAATGATATTGTCCGTAGTGTCGACTCTTGTTATCTCGACATATCCTTTCTCGAGGTAATCACAGATGAGATAGAACCATTACTTGATGTGCTTGAATTTTTGATAAGACCTCGACTCCTTAGCTCAGGCTACGGCACCATTATTATCACAATAGAGTGGGACGATATCTGATGGCATCACACCTAGCTCTACAATAGATTTCTTGAATCATAATACCTCTTTCGCAGCTTCCAACATGCCCACATATTCTACTTCCATAGTGGAGTCTACAATCATAGTCTGCTTGAAATCATCCAGCTGATAGTATCACCATTGCACAAGAAAATGCTTCCTGACATCATCTTTCAATCATCAGTATCAGACATGAAGTCTGAGTCAGTATACCCCTACACTTTAAATTCTCCATTTTCAAAGATTTGAAATATATCCTTAGTCCTTCTCAAGTACTTAAGGATACATTTCATAGAAGTTCAGTACTCTTCACCTGGATTCGACTGATATCTGCTTGTAACACTCACAGTATGGGTAATATTAGGTCACATACAAAGCATGGCATACATGAAGCTCCCTATAGCCAAAACGTAAGGGATCTTACTCATACATTCCATCTCTTCTGATATGTTTGGGCATATTTTTTTGAAGAGATGAATGCCATATCTAAAGGGTATCAGACTCCTCTTGGAGTTCTTCATTTTGAACCTTTTCAGTACCTCCTCAATGTACATCTCCTGTGATAATTCTAACATCCTCCTAGATCTATTTCTATAGATCTTAATCTCTAAAATGAAGGATGCCTCTCCTAGATCTTTCATAAAAAACTCAGATAACCAAACTTTGATCGAGGTTGATATGAAAATATCATTTTTAATTAGAAGGGTGTCATCCACATACAATATAAGGAACATGACAGTGCTCCCACTAACCTTTTTAAAGACACATGATTCCTCCTCATTCTTCATGAAACCAAATGATTTGATTACATTATTGAAACAAGTATTTCAACTTCAAGATGCTTGCTTGAGTCTATAAATAGATCTTTGCAGTTTGCAAACCCTATGATCATTATCATTGGAAGTGAAACCAAGCAGCTATTCATATAGATATCTTTCTCAAGATATTCATTCAAGAATATCATTTTCACATCCATTTATCATATTTCATTGTCGAAATATACTGCAATAGCAAGCAATGTACGGATAGACTTAAGCATGGCCACAGATGAGAAGGTATCATGATAGTTAATATCTTCGCACTGACTATACCTTTTTGACACAAGCCTAGCTTTAAAGGTCTCTATCTTTCCATCTATTTGAGTGTATCGAGTCAATTTCTGACTTCATTGCCTCTAACCATTTCTCAAAATCGATATCTGATATCACCTCATTATAAATTTTGGGGTTATCTCCATGTACCTCATGTTCTGTGAGGAATATTTTCTCTACATCTTTTGGGATAATACCTAAGTATCTCTTAGGAGGATAAAAAATCCTACTAGACTTACGAGGTAGATGAGGAAGTATATGGATCAGCTTAGACTGAATTGGTTCCTCAAGTTCCAAGACTCGCTGCTCTTCAGAGAATTTTTCCTCGAGCCTAACTTATTTTCCCATGCCTCTATCTTGAATAAAGTATTTTTTAAGAAAAACTGCATGCCAACTCACAATCACATTGTGATCTTTCAAAAGATAGAAATAATATCCTAAAGACTCCTTAGAATATCCAATAAAACGAGCTTTAAGAGACCTGGTTTCTAACTTGTCCGTCTATTATCGTTTGACATGTGCCGAACAACCTTAAATCTTGAGGTGACTCAAACCTAATTTTTTATCATGTCATATCTTATATGGTGTGGTAAAAATAATTTTAGATGAAATCTTATTCAGCACGTAAATGGCAGTCAAAAGATAATGTCCCCCAAAAAAATAGAGAGGTCTGTGAAGCTCATCATTGATCGGATCATATCTAATAAGGTTTGATTTTTTCATTCTGAAATCTCATTGAGTTGAGGCATTCCAGATGGAGTCTGCTATAAGACTATGCCATATCCCTTGAGATAATCTAGATATTCTCTATTAAGGTATTCACCTCCTCGATCTGATCGAAGAACCTTAAAGAGCTTTTTGGTTTGTTTCTCCACTTCATGTCTGAAATTTTTGAGCTTTTCAAAGGCCTCAGATTTGTGACGTATAAGGAACACATATCCATACTATAAAAAATCATCGATAAAAATAATAAAGTAGAGAAAATCTTCTCTAGCCAGCACATCAAATGGGCCATAGGTAGAGTAAGTATCTCTATGGTCCTTTCCCCATGTCCTACAAAGAATAGCTTGATCATTTTTTTTTTTGAAGGCATGATTCACAGACCGAATATGACTCAAAAGTCAACAGACCCAACAGTCCAATTTTCTCCAATCTGTTAATTCTATCTTCTCCAATATGACCCAGTCTTAGATGCTACAAATACTTTTCATTTACATTATCTCTAAGATGTTTGGAACCTATGGCATTCATATTTTGCTCGATATAATTTACAAAAATATCGACATATAACTGAAAGAGACCATTGATAAGGAAACAACTACCAACTTTATTATTTTCAAAATAAATATTATAATGGTCCTTAAAAAAACTACTTACATAATCTTCTTGCATTAAGCAAGAGATAGAAATTAGATTCCTGCTCACAGTAGGTACAAAATAATAGTCTCTTAATAATAAAATATTCTCCAACAATAGTCACAAAAGGTACATTCTCATGATTACAGCAGCTACTTTTGCTTCATTTTCGATGCGTAGGATCATTTCACAATCTCTCAGCCTTTTGCTATCCTTAAGACCCTACAAAAAAGTGCATAAATGAGCACTAGATCCAGAGTCAAGCATCCAACTGGATGTAGAAAAAACTGTTAGGTTTGTTTTTATGATGATCATACCTTCAAAAGGTCCACCTTCCTTCTTGTTTTTCAAGATCGTTAGGTAAGCTGGGCAATTTTGCTTCTTGTGGTCATAAGTGATAGAGTGGAAACATTTTTCTTTCTCGATGCCTTTCTTCTTCGAAACCACCTTCTTCTCCTTCTTTTTGCTCTCCACCTTTTGTTTCTTCATGAACTTTTTCTTCTTCCCAATAGACTTTTTTTGGAAGAAGTCCATTCCACAACAAGTACACAGCCCCTTGAATTCTTCAAGATTCCTTCAGTAGTGACCAGCATATTCATAAGCTCAACCAATATGCACTGGATCTTATTCATATGGAAGTTTACAATAAACTGCACATATGAATCAATCAAGGACTACAAAATGAGGTCAATCTACAAGTCCTTATTTATGGACACCCCGAGCTTCTCAAGCTCCTCAAGATCCTTGATCATTGTCTAGCAAAGATCGTGGACCGGATGCCCATCATGCATCTTCACTTTGAAGAGTTGCTTGGGTAGTTCATAGTGAGATGCACATCTCTACTCACCATATAATTCTTGTAGGTGAGCTAGTATTTGCCTGACAGTCCTCATATCCTCATGTTGGTATTGCAATTTGTTAGACATTAATGCCAATGCATAGCACCTAATCTTATTGTTGTCATCCAACCACTTCTCATGAGAGGCTCTCTGATCAGCGATCGGATGAGTTGGAAGAGTGGAAAGATCCTAGTCAAGGGCATAGGCCAATTTTTCAAAACTCAAAATAATTTTCAAGTTCAAAAGTCAATCTTTAAAATTCGATCCAGTCAGCCTATTGGTCCAGGATTCTAGCTAGGAGATTGGAAGTAGATATTATTCCTATAGAGAGCCAAAATTTTTAGTTAGATTTTATAATTGACTTAATCAATTTATTTTATAAATTTTATTTTAAAAATAAATTTAGGGCTCTCATTATTTTTCTTAGATCTCCACACTCCTTGGGTAAAGAAATCAAAACCTCCATGATCAAAAGTTTCTAGTGGATGCTGTGGTCTCACCGATTGGCTCACTATCTCACCTAATAGTTATTAATGATATAGGTCAATCGATGATTAGATAACTCTTATCCAATATTTCTTCAAATAAGTTGTAGCCATCTCCAGTCTCTAATTCTTAAAGCCTCACCGTGCCTGAAATATTGACTCACTCCTTAGTTAAGTCAGACCCACCATTTGTGTGAAATGAAGCCGTCATTGGGACTCTCACTATATCTAAAATATTAAGCCCAACCCCATCTCTATCCCACTGCATCTCATGCCTAATAGCATGATTACATCTTTTTGGTGCAACTAAACCATCGTGTCCAATCGAGAACAATCGATCCCGAAAAGGGCCCACACAACTACAACAGTAGAAAATCATTAGACTTAATATTTTATTAGAAAATTTTGATTTAGGTTTCTTTCTTAATTAGTTATAACGATTATGACTAACTTAGTGGCATGGGCTAGCTCGAGTCAATAAATAATCTCATACAAAACATAATTTTCCAAAATGATCAGATAAATTAAGATGTGTGGGGGTCCCCTTGTTTCTTTCTTTAGATACCAATGAATTGATCAGATTAGATAATGAAATCAATTAATGAATCACCATCTATATACTTACCTTAGACACCAAATTGATTGATTAGAATTAATTAGATTAGCCTGTTGATCCGGGCTCGAACTACTGTGCCAAATTAAGTCTTAAGTTGATCGATAACATGAGCTATTAATCGATCTAACCAAATAATAACTACTTGGATTGGTCATGAGCATATTTGATCCCATCCTAAGCAATATTTAATTCAGTTTGAACAACCACTCAAACTAAACCTAATTGAGCTACCTACACCCTGAACCCATGTATTATGAAATTGACTTAGATCTTCAATTCTTAATTTTTAGATCTATTTAGTTTCATATCTTAATTCTTAATTAAGTCGATGGGTCTAATCATATGTCTAAATAATTTAGATTAATATTGCATCACATATAAAATTTTTTGGTCACCCTTGAGTCGACTTGTCTTGGACTCAAGTCGACTCATCACAGCAAGTTGGCTCGCTTTTAAATCGAGCTGACTCCCTATGATGAATAGAGAACCCATTTGCCACAGTCCACTGAACTAAGTTGGCTTATCTGGAAATCGAGCTGGCTCCATAAGATCTTGTGTGGACTCTGATCAAACAGAGTCAAGTCGTCAAGGACTCGAGTTGACTCGAAGAAGAATCGAGTCAACTTTAAGGGCTTATCTGCAACGAGTTTCACAAATTTTAACAATCCATGCACAATAACAAGTTTTAATTTAAAATTAAAATAATTTTAAAAGTTAAACAACTAAATTATGCATCAAAACCTAGAATTTTTGGATCTAGGGTTCTATAGAAAATTAAGTTTTTCTTTTTGTTGTTCTTCTTCATGGGATGTAATCACACAGCACCCTTACACATCATAAGAGAACCCGTTGATTGGGCAAGAGAGAAACTTTAATCCCTGCTTTCTCTTATGACTGGATGGTCTGGTGATAAATTCAATTGAAGTACTTAGCTACTTAGATTTTAACTAGATCTATGCATATATCTCATGTATCAAAACAGATCTAGTCTAAAAACATGCTTGCGATCAAATCTAAACTACTTTTAGATCTATCTAATCATGCTGAAAATTAGATCTAATTGAATATTTTTAGATCTAATTACTATTCAGATCATATCTAAAATAGATTTGATTCAATTTAGATCTATGATCCATAGAACTCGGCTCTGATACCAGTTGAAGGATTGGATTGCGTATCGAATCGAATCGAATCAGAGATAGCAGAATTTAAAAATTTTTTCACTAATCTGACATGCAAGGAATAGATCTAAATCAGAAATACATAAAGAAATCAGCATGCAAATAATAATAAGGGTGATCATATCACCTTATACTGGTGGACGTTCTCCGTAATCTGATGATCGTGGTTTTGGCGAGGTCCGCTGTTGAGCTGTACACATGTCCGACCTCTATAGATATCCACTTGGACCTTCATCTATGACTCTTTCTTCAAATCTGATCCACCTTTATTAAGATGGATATAGTGGCTCTTGATCAGCAATGAGCTAATCTCCGAGGCTGTTAGATCAACACTTGTCGCAACCTTTCTTCTTCCTTCAGTTGGATTGCACCTGAACTCCTTCAAGCATGCTTCAAGGATTAGCCCAACTCCTTTGACCATGAGATATGGCAGCAGCCTACTCTGGGCATGTGGAATTGGGGAGAAGTGGTGGAGAGCATCAGCCTAACACCTTATGCATGACAGAGGAAATTTGAGGTGGAAGAGCAATAGAGTTTTCGATCTAATTAACTATTAGATCCTGAACCCAAAGGCAAGGGATCCTTTTATAAACCCAAACCTTAATCCACCCCACTAGGAATGGCTCCCATTTGAATTTCAAATTCAAATGGGGCCGTCCCATCCTTCTTATCCATAAGGGCATCGGCCCTTATGTTTCTCCACACAAAACCAAAGCCCTTTTCTTCTCTTATTTCTTTGTGTAACAATTGCATGAGAAATCTGAGAGAGTGTGGAAGGATTTAATCCATTCAAAATTCAAGTAGATATTATCCCAACAACTTGGTTTAAATTTGAACATTTCAAATTTAATCTTTGAATTCAAATGGACGACCTTCTATCCACTTATCCTTATCCACATAGGGTGCATGATAAACACTTAATTTAAGTCATTTAAAGCAAAAAATTATAGTTAATTTATTTTATTTATTATAAATTTGTTGCTTCTTTTTATGTTTTACAGAAAAGATGATCGTCGATACAAAGAGTCCGATTCGTAGATCAAAAAGACTCAAATTTGAAGAAAATTGGACTTAAAATAAAATTTAAATAAAAGAAGGATGCATACCGTATTATAGAAAATGAAGATACTATGCAAGGAATCCAAAAAGAATATAGACATTATTGTAAAGAAATAAAAATTTCTTTTTGGTAATCAAAAAGGTGTGGCAGCGGGCGCGCGGCAGCGGGTTCGCGCGGCATGGCGGGTTCACACGGCATTTCGAGCACACAGCATTACGGGCGGGTTCACAGGAAATTATGCTGGCGGACAGTGGCGAATAGATAGCAATGGATCTAAAAATTAAAGAAAAAAAAGATAATACTTGAAAATACTTCAAGAGGAAGAATTTATATTTTCTTTATCTGCTTGTGATCTTTCCATCTCATCCATCCATCTTTTTGTCCTTAATATTTTCTTTAGTCCCACATCTGAAAACCATGTAAAACTCCTCCCTCCTAACACCTATAAAAAGGCTCTTGCATTCTCATTTGAGGGGGAGTCCAGAAATTCTTCTAGAGCCTTGCATAGAGGAAGAGAAAGGGACTACTCCATGAGCAGCTAGGCTAGCAGTCTCGGGAGTGGAGAAAAAATTTTGTAACGACACAGAGTGGGTTTATTGTTCTAAACTTTCTTGTATTTCTTTATATGCAATAAAGATTATGCTTTTTATTTAAATCGTCATGAGTTCTTTATTTACTCTCTTTCATATACTTTTATTTATGCTTTTCTGTTAGATTAATATTAGGAATAACTTTTACTTTCCAGAGACGCATCGTGATCTACGGGTACAGGGCGTGCCGAAGAAAGAAGAGTTATTTACCTAGTACTTTCCGGAGATGCACTGTGATCTATGGGTATGGGGTGTGCCGAGGAAAGATAGGTATTTTTTTTAAGATTAATCACATTTATTTAATTAAAAAAAAGAGATACAACTCTACTAGTGCAAAATTAATTCAAAACTCCCGAGCTCTTTATTTTTTAATTACATCAATTTTAAGATAATTTATTTTCTAAATCAAAACAATGCTTTTTTCTTTTATTTTGCAATCTCAACTTAGTCCAAGGTCTCTGAGGATACGATCTCGACTCATCCTATCTACATAGTGAGTAGAGTTATTTTTGGTGCTATCAACGACTACGCATCAAATTTTGGCGCCGTTGCCGGGGACATTGGCACAGTTGAATTAAAAAAAAAAAAGCCACTGACATTTCATAATACTTAACTAAAATAGCGTAACCTCAAATATAAAAATTTCTAACTTGATTAGATACCTTGTTTCTTTACATTGCATCTCCATAATTAACTTTAAGGGTGCAACCCATTAACTAAGATAAGGTGAGAATTTGATCACCCTTCTTTGGCCCACAAATCACTCCCTTGCATTTGCATAACCTAGACCTTAATCTAAAATTAATTAGACATTGACCCCTAAGGATTTCGAGCTCATTAGGACAAGTGACCCTGAGAGTTGAACCAGGTTAGACTTGGTCAGCTAGCTGGTGTCTAGGCAAGTGGTTTGCGGGATGACTGGGCCCGAAGGAAGGTGATTTTTAATTGGTTCCGTTCGCTGACCTGGTCAATTTAATTGGTGTCTAAGGAAAGCAACGGGGGGACTCCCACCGACCTTACACTTATCTGGCTAGTTGGTTGGTCAAGCTCCGACTTGGAGGGCTTGAAGGCTAACTACAGTTAGGAGCTGTCTAGAACTAGGGTAACTTTAGGATAGAGAGTCCACTGCATGCTAACTTGATTGTAATTAAAATCTAACCACAACTAATTCTTCTATTAGTTTTAGGACTTCTTAGGATCTCTTCTTTAGAACTCTTTTCTCTCTTCTCCTCTCCTCTTAAAAAAAAAATAATAATAATAATCCTTAACAGACTAGGATAGTCCTACATAGACCTTTTAGTTGCATGTTAGGTCGACGATCACTAAAACCCGACTTGCAACCATTAGATGAAGAATTAGAAAAGACTCTTAGGACTATCCAAGTTAGAAATATGGCTGCACCTGGTGAGGCTAGTCCTCCACGTCCATTGAGAGAATATTTCATTCCATCCTCGTATACCTACTCTCCATGAATTCAAGCACCTCCAGTAGAAGCTACCCAATATGAGATTAAGTCTAGTATTATTCAAATGTTGCCATCATTCTATGGACTTAGTAATGAGGACCCATACAAATATTTGGATGAATTTTTTGAAATTTGTTCCACAGTAAAAATCTAAAACTTCTCCGATGATGCCCTTAGGTTGAAACTGTTTCCTTTCTCACTTAAGGACAAAGCCAAGCATTGGTTAAACTCCTTAGACTCTATAACCATTTCAACTTGGGATCATCTTCAGAGAAAATTTCTCAAGAAATACTTTCCAATTGGAAAAACAAATCAAATTAGAAAAGCTATCACTAGTTTTTCCTAATTGGAGGGTGAACTTTTTCATGAGACATGAAAAAGGTTAAGGGACCTCATTCGTAAATGTCCACACCATGCTGTCCCTAAATGGCAACTTTGTCAATATTTTTATGATGGTCTATCGGAGAAACACCGATAAATGGTTGATGCATCATGTGGTGGGACATTCATGCTAAAGAGTGAGGATGAAGCCTGGCAGCTCTTTGAAGCACTTAGTGAGAATTTCCTACATCATATGTCTGCCACCTCTAGAGAACAACCCATGCTTCAACAAAAAAGAAGTGGAATTTATCAGATTGAAAACGTCATGGATATCCACAGTAAGGTAGATAAATTATCCCAAAAATTAGATCGTCTTCTAAATACTGGACAATCCCCAATTCCACCTAACCCAATCCAAGAAGTTTGTGCATTGTGTGCAAGTTCGAACCATTTTGTTAGTGAATACCCAGCCACACCTCAATTTCCTGAGTTTATGCACGAGCAGGTTCAGCAAGCTCAAGTCCAACAAGCTCGTAGACCAGGAAACGATCCATATTCAAACACTTATAACCCCGGTTGGAGAAACCATCCAAATTTTTTCTGGAGACCACAACCAGTGGTTAGCCCTGCCGCACCTTGACCTCAATATCAGGACCCAATATATAGGCATGGACCATACCATCAATTTCAAAATGCTCCTCAACCATCTACTACTGGTCACAGCTCAGTTTTTGAGAAAAAAATTCTGAAAGCACTAGAATGATTAGAAGTCAACACTCAGACCCTTAACTCCCACACACAATTTATTGCTAAGCTAGAGACCCAAATAGGTCAACTAGCGACTGCATTCAGTAGGAGGGAAGGAGAAAAATTACCTAGCCAACCCGAAAGCAACCTACGAGGGCAATTTGTGATTGAGAGCTCTAATACTCCAGAAGCTTTTTCTGAACATGCCAAATCAATCATGACTTTGAGAAGTGGGAAGGTCATTGAACACACTAGTAAAACCAATGAGACCGACCTTAAACCTCTAACCGAAGCCAAATCACCCAAGAACAAGGAGGATCTTAAAATAGAGAATGAATCAACTGCACCGAAATCATCTTACTTGCCTAAAGCCCCATTTTCAGATGCCCTGAAAGTCCCTATTCCTGCAGATAAGAAGGGAGGAAGACTTGACGAGATGTTAGAATTATTTAAGAAAGTCCAAATTAATCTTCCCCTTCTAGACGCAATCAAATAGGTCCCTGCTTATGCCAAATTTTTGAAGGATTTGTGCACCCAAAAATGTAAATCTAGATCATAAATTCTAAAGAAAATATGCCTCATTGAACAGGCTAGTTCTGTCTTCCAGCATGCCACTCCTCCAAAGCTTAAGGACCCAGGAGCCCCCATCATTTCCTGTGTTATAGGAGATTATCACATTGAAAAAGCTCTTCTGGACTTAGGGGCAAGTGTGAATCTTTTATCTAGTTCGGTGTATGAACTTTTTAGATTCAGAGAACTGAAACCCACATCAGTCACACTGCAGTTAGCTGACAGATCAATTAAGGAACCACGTGGAATGCTTGAGGATGTCTTGGTCAAGGTAGATGAGTTTTACTTTTCAGTTGATTTTCTGGTTCTCGACATGGAACTAAGTGGCAACCCAAGATAAATTTCCATTATCTTAGGACGACCCTTCCTAGCTACGGAAAATACATGCATTAATTGTAGGACAGGAGTCATGGATGTATCATTTGGGAATAAGAAACTGAGACTGAATGTGTTTGGTGCTTCCCAAGGACCATCAATGGATAGTTGCTTCGAAGTAGATACACTAAAAGATATTATAGAAAATGCAACACCCATAATTCTAGCACCAGACCCCTTAGATACTTGCTTGGCTCAATTTGGAGTGTATGATTTTGAGGGATATATGAAAGAAGTTATTACCTTGTTGGATACACCACACGATAAAACCACTCCTCCATGGACAATCAAGTATGAGCCATTTTTCACATTAGCCAGTACACCAATAGTCCCATCTTTAGAATCACCACCTACGTTAGAATTGAAACCCCTTCCTGCTACGCTCAAGTATGTATTTCTAGGACCCAATGACACCCTCCCGACAATCATTGCATCAGATTTGATCCCTAATCAGGAAACACAATTGATTGGTATTCTGAAGGAACACAAAGAGGCTATCGGTTGGTCCATTGCCGATTTAAAAGGAATTGACCCCTCCATTTGCATGCACCATATTCATTTTGAGGCAAATGCCAAACCCCATCGAGATATGCAGAGGAGATTGACCCAAACATGCATGAAGTAGTAAAGAAAGAGGTGGTAAAGTGGTTAGATGCTGGAATCATCTACCTCATATCCAATAGTAAATGGATCAGTCCCACTCAAGTAGTACCTAAGAAATCAGGTATGACTATGGTTGAGAACGAAGAAGGTGAACTGCTTCCCACTCGCATATCATCTGGATGGCGAGTATGCATAGATTATAGAAAACTAAATGCCGTTACTAGGAAGGATCATTTTTCATTGCCCTTCATCGACCAAATCTTAGAACGGTTAGCAGGACAAAGTTTCTTCTATTTTCTTGATAATTATTCAGGGTACAATCAAGTACCTATATTTTTGGATGACCAAGAAAAGACTACCTTCACCTGCCCCTATGGCACCTTTACTTTTCAGCGTATGCCATTCGGGCTCTGCAATGCACCCGCTACATTTCAACGATGCATACTGACCATTTTTTTGGATATGGTAGACAAATATCTTGAAGTTTTTATGGATAATTTTTCTATATTTGGAACCACCTTTGAGGATTGTCTCCATAATCTTTTCAAAGTTCTTAAATGGTGTATGGAGATAAATCTTGTCCTAAATTGGGAAAAGAGCCATTTCATGGTGCGGAAAGGAATTGTATTAGGACATATTATTTCTGAAAGAGGAATCAAGGTAGATAAAGCCAAAGTTGAGGTCATTTCAAAACTACCACCCCCTACTTCGGTCCGACAAATACGATCCTTCTTAGGTCATGCCGGATTTTATAGATGCTTCATCAAAGACTTTAGCAAGATTTCAAGACCCTTGTGCAATCTGTTGGCCAAGGACACACCATTTGTCTTTGACGAAGACTGTTTGAAAGCATTCAACACATTACGAACAGCCCTGACAACAGCACCCATAATAAAACCTCCTGACTGGTCCATTCCATTTGAGATTATGTGTGATGCCTCTGACTTTGCAATAGGCACCGTCTTAGGCCAAAAAATCAATAAGGAGCCACATGTGATCTATTATGCTAGCAAGACTCTTTTCGATGCCCAATTAAACTACACCACAACAGAAAAAGAGCTACTAGCAGTAGTGTTCACCCTTGAAAAATTTCGCTCATATCTGTTAGGGTCTAAGGTTCTAGTTTACTCTGATCATGCGGCTCTAAAACATCTCCTCTCAAAGAAAGATACTAAACCACATTTGATCAGATGGATCCTTCTTTTACAAGAATTTGATCTGAAAATCCGAGATAAGATGGGTTCCGAGAATGTGGTAGCTGATCACATCTCCAGGATCTTAGTTGAACACACGATAGGCATAGATGAGGTCAAAGAAAAATTTTCTGACGAACAACTTTTCGCAATCATCTCTAGCCATCCTCCATGGTTTGCCCATATTGTCAATTACTTGTCAACAGGACAAGTACCTTCTCACTGGACAAAACAAGAAAAGGATCGATTTTTCTCACAAATTAAACATTATTTCTGGAAGGAACCTGAACTATTCAAATACTGTCCTGACCAAATTATTCGCCATTGTGTCTTCGAAAGTGAATTCCAAAGCATTCTCACTTTTTGCCATTCTTTGGCATGTGGGGGACATTTTAGTGGAAAAAAAACTGCAGCAAAAGTGCTGTAGAGTGGGTTTTATTGGTCAACACTTTTCAAGGATGCACATGAATTTGGTCGAAGTTGTCTGCAATGTCAGCAAACAAAAAATTTATCCAAGAAGGATATGATACCACTGACTCCCATTTTAGTAGTAGAAATCTTCGATGTTTGGGGGATTGATTTCATGGGACCTTTTCCAGCCTCATTTGGATTCGAATATATTCTGGTGGCAGTTGATTATGTGTCAAAATGGGTGAAGGCAATAGCTACATGGACTAATGATAATAAAGTTGTAACTAGTTTTATCCAACGAAACATCATTAGTCGATTTGGCTTCCCAAGGGTGATCATTAGTGATGGGGGGACTCATTTTATGAATAAATATTTTGAAGCACTTATGAAAAAATATAATATTACGCACAAAGTGGCCACACCATATCACCCCCAAACTAATGGTCAGGTAGAGGTGTCAAATAGGGAGATTAAACATATCTTAGAAAAGATGGTTAGGCCCGATAGAAAGGGTTGGTCTCTTCGCTTAGATGATGCATTATGGGCTTACCGTACAGCTTTTAAAACTTCTATCGGTATGTCACCCTACCGATTAGTTTATGGCAAAGCTTGCCATCTGCCGGTTGAATTAGAACATCGTGCACTCTGGGCCATATGAATGTTTAATTTTAACATGAAGAATGCAGGTTCTAATCGAAGGTTGCAAATCAATGAACTGGAAGAACTTCGCAACGATACATACGAGAGTTCACGAATTTACAAGGCTCGAACCAAAGTATTTCATGACAAATATATCTCTAGAAAATCATTTTTCAATTCCAGTTTATGCCTTTTTCCCGGTAAACTTCACTCCCGATGGGATGGACCTTTCATTGTCACACAAATATTCCCACATGGAGCAATTGAAATTCATGACCCCCGGAATGGCAATACAATTAAGATAAACGGCCAACGTCTGAAGCCATATGTAGATGAAATTGCACATAAAGAACGAATCGACACTATCTACCTGTGTGATCCACTTTATAATGAATAATAAACTTGACGTCTGGCTGAAGACATAAAACTTAGTGCTTATTGGGAGACAACCCAATGATTTCATTTTTTTTTTTACTTTACTGCAGCTGCAAAAATTTAGAACAATAACCTATTAATCAATGAAGCTATCTTCAACTTTCAAAGCAAAATTATCCTAGGTGCACTCTCTCCTTTTATTTTCTTTGCTTTCCTACTCCATTGAGGATAATGTAGATTAAGTTGGGGGGGAAGGAAATGAAAATTAATCAAATCCTCGAGTATGGTTAGAAATAATTAGTTTTGTGTATCCAAATTTTATTTTGATTAAGAGTCAATTAGACATCCTAATCAATGAATGATTAACGGTCAAGATAATTTTAGAGATACTGAGGAATAAATTATTAAGAAAACCCAATGAATGGTAGGGTTTAGACTAGACCAAATTTTAGGAGTGATTCTACAACCCTCTTCTTACTGATCTCAATAAAGAATCTGCTTCATGAGAGATTGGGTGGAAAGGTCGAGGTATACAAATTTCTCCTTAAAATTTACTTTAAAAAAAAAAATATTGGTTTCCTACTGAGTAACCGGGCCCTTTCGCCTAAGTAAGTGTTGTGGTTCGCATAAAAAGGTGGGCAATATTAAAAAAATAGTGGATAATAAGGAGACTAAATTGCAAGAAGATAATAAACCTCTCTCACATTAAGTTAGAGGATTTAAAGAGTAAAGTGGAGAGTTGGTGAAAGAAAAGCTCTTGAAATTTCTTTAGTTAATACTCAACCACTAATTGGGTCAAATTGATAATCCAATGAAGTATCTCTTTAATGGTCTGACCAGGTATCATCTACCTTTTGGGATGCCTAACCTAACTTTTTATTCAAGACCGAGTCGGTACACAATGCTGATATATCTATCTTACTCGAGGATGAGTAAAATTCAAGTTGGGGGGTGTGATAAATACTTAATTTAAGTCATTTAAAGCAAAAAATTATAGTTAATTTATTTTATTTATTAAGAATTTGATGCTTCCTTTTATGTTTTACAGGAAAGGTGATCGCCGATACAAAGAGTCTGATTCGTAGATCAAAAAGACTCAAGTTTGAAGAAAATTGGACTTAAAATAAAATTTAAATAAAAGAAAGATGCATACGGTATTATAGAAAATGAAGATACTATGCAAGAAACCCAAAAAAGATATAGACGTCATTGTAAAGAAATAAAAGTTTCTTTTTGGTAATCAAAAAGGCGCGGTAGCGGGCGCGCGGCAACGGGTTCGCGCGACATGGCGGGTTCGTGCGGCATGGTGGGCGCACGGCATTACGGGCGGGTTCACAAGAAATTATGCTAGCGGACAGTGGCGAACAGATAACAATGGATCTGAAAATTAAAGGAAAAAAAGATAATACTTGAAAATACTTCAAGAGGAAGAATTTATATTTTCTTTATCTGCTTGTGATCTTTCCATCTCATCCATCCATCTTTTAGTCTTTAGTATTTTCTTTAGTCCCACATCTGAAAACCATGTAAAACTCCTCCCTCCTAACACCTATAAAAAGGCTCTTGTACTCCCATTTGAGGGAGAGCTCAGAAATTCTTCTAGAGCCTTACATAGAGGAAGAGAAAGGAACTATTCCATAAGCAGCTAGGCTAACAGTCTCGGGAGTGAAGAAGAAATTTTGTAACGACACAGAGTGGGTTTATTGTTCTAAACTTTCTTGTATTTCTTTATATGCAATAAAGATTATGCTTTTTATTTAAATCGTCATGAGTTCTTTATTTGCTCTCTTTCATATGCTTTTATTTATGCTTTCCTGTTAGATTAATATTAGGAACAACTTTTACTTTCTAGAGATGCACCGTGATCTACGGGTACGGAGCGTGCCGAAGAAAGAAGAGTTATTTACCTAGTACTTTTCGAAGATGCACCGTGATCTACGGGTACGGGGTGTGCCGAGGAAAGATAGGTATTTTTTCTAAGATTAATCGCATCTATTTAATTAAAAAAAAGAGATACAACTCTACTAGTACAAAATTAATTCAAAACTCTCGAGCTCTTTATTTTCTAATTACATCAATTTTAAGATAATTTATTTTCTAAATCAAAACAGTGCTTCTTTCTTTTATTTTGCAATCTCAACTTAGCCCAAGTTTCTTGAGGATACGATCTCGACTCATCCTACCTACGTAGTGAGTAGAGTTATTTTTGGTGCTATCAACGACTACGCATCAGCGCACGCCTCAGGATCTCATCCAAAAGGGGCATGCGTCACTTCTCTCTTGAGAACTCATTTAGAAATGAGGGGTGTGCCAACACTTGGTGGCCCTCCTCCTTATCCCAGCCATCCTTAAGAAAATTTGAATCAGATTCAATTTCAAATGAAGGAAGTTAATTGCAACCAGCAATTTGAGCTTAATTAAGAGCCCAATAAGATTAGACTGAACCCTTTCTAATAAGAAACCCAATTCAAGAGAAATCTAGATCTAATCATGTGCTAGCATGATTGCCTTAGATCCAATTGGACCAATTAAGTCCAATTAAACAATCCTAAACCAAAGTCCTTTATTGTATAACCTCGTAAGTTCAATTCTATGTGATAATGGGATATGTTGTGATCTCTATCAGCAATATCATCGAAACCCTTTTTAATGGATCAAAATTTTTTTCAATTCAACCAACTAGAATCATTGATCATCAAAATAATTCTAATTGATCCCATAATCCATCAGTGATACTTAGTAGTATATAGTGGCAATCCATCAGAACTAAAAAAAATCTTTAGGTGTAGTTACCGTATGATCCAATTCTTTTATCATGAGTTCTGACAAGATCGAGGTCAAAGTTAACTCATCAAACCTTATTCTTATCATATGATAAAATCAATCAATTCAAGTTTGATGTGAAATTCAATAGAAATATTTTTCTATCTTTCACACTGTCATGGCCATGGGCTTTAGGACTCAATCTTATGATCTTCGTAGGACTACTCCTTTTCTATCGAGATCGATAGATCTTATTTTGGTGCAATACAATTTCTACAATGAATATACTGTAACTAATATATCCTCAAAACTTCATATGGTTGGGAGATCGAGTTATGGTGCAGTCAAACTGCAGCATCCTTAAGATAAATGGTCGATGCATCTCAGGTTAGAGAACTAAACACACAGCCGCAGCTATAAACATGTCACTGATGAGAAGTAGATATCCTTGTGATAGCTTATAATTGATCACACTCAGTATCTTTATTCTTAACAAGCATCTATACTTTCGCTCCGATATCTCCACACTGTAGATTTAAGACTCATCTATCTAAAGAAAGTGATCATATATCAATTTTTTAAATCAATCACCATCCTCATGATGATCCTATGATCGAAAATAATTTATGAATTGACTACAATAATACATATATCAAATTTTCAACTCTTGAGAATATGTGTCATCATATCCATTAACCCAATGGATGATTCATAGACACTGTGTCATCAAATTTTGAAAATCTATTATTTGTAGGTTTGATCTCCCTTGGATGATTATTATAGACAACGGTCGCTAGTTCATAGGTTCAATATTTGTTGAGTTCTATCAAAACCATGATATCTCCCAACACTTTACTATGGTAGGGTGTCCTCAGGCCACCAGGGAAGTCAAAGTCACCAACAGAACCATTTTGTAGGGGGTGAAGGCTAGGATCGATTAAGCAAAGGAAACTTGGGTTGATGAGCTATATAATATCTTATGAGCCTACTGCACCATCCAAAGAACTCTAACAAGGGAGACTCCTTTCAATCTCTTTTTTGAAACTGAAGCTGTCATCCCCATAGAGATTGGACTCCCCTCACATCGGGTAGAAAATTACGATGACCAAAGTAATGCAAAATAGCTTCCTGCAAATTTGGATTTGCTTGAGAAAATCCATGAGAAGGCAAGAGTGAGAATGGCGGTCTATCGACAAAAGATAGCACAGTACTATAATTCTTGTGTCTGAGGTAAAGAATTTAAAGCTGGAGACCTAGTCCTATAACAAGCCAAAGTTTCACAACCCACAGAGCATGGAAAGCTAAGACTCAACTGGGAAGGCTCCTATCAGATGGATGAAGTAAGCCAACCAGAAACTTATCGCCTCAAATAATTAGATAGGACACTTCTGCCTCGGCCATGGAACTCTAAAAACTTGCAAATGTATTATCGATGATGTTATTGTTCACCTATTGAATATTATATTCTTCTTAAAAGCATTGTCATCTTCTGATATTATTTTGATGAAATAAATTTCCTTTGAGGACTAACCAACAACAAAGGTGATTAACTAAAAAGAAGATTGCCAAAAAGAAACAAAAAACATAGAAGGTACGCATAATGGTCTCCTTTTTCATTACTGCAAATATTTACAAACAAGAGATAAAGAGAAAGACAAAAGTAGAAACACACAAAAAAAAAAGAGAGTAGGGACCCATCTAGAACCATGATTCCTTGATCGTACCAAGACCAAGATCCAGGATAAGGAAGTTCAATCCTCATCCACAAAAAATGCCCCAATCTCCTCACGCTATTCCCAAGGTGAAGGTAGTGCAGGTCCAGTTGTGGCATCAGATGCTTGATGCGGGCTTTGCAGTTCTCAAAATCCTGCATGAACTCGGCTACGAAGGCATCGAGGAGCTCCCTCTTGAAGGCCTCTGAGGCCTTGAACTTAGCTATGTAGCGGAGGCAGGCTTCTGTGAAGGCCTTCTTAGTGGTCCTCGAGTAGAGCATCACATTAGTGGAAGAACCCTCACCAGGATTCCTCAAAGAAGGCACATTGGGCATCACTTTCGCTCTCTTGATGGAATCCTTCCCTCGAAGGAACTCCACCCACTACAAGAAATAAGACAATTAGCTATGCAAAAAAAAGCATAGCTAAATCTTAAAAAAATATCATACAAAATAACTACCGATATAAAAAGCATTGACAAATAAGCATTGGCAATAAGGGGGTCGTTGATTCCATTTACTGATGCTTAATATTTTTCATCAATAAATATTAGGTTTTGCCGATGCTTATAGAAAGCATCATTGATTTCCTTTACCAGGAAAGCATCAGTAAAAAAATATGTTTAGCAATGCAAAGTTAATATCAAAAATAGTCAATTTACCTATGTTTAAAAAGCATCAGCAAATATATATTTAGCAATGCAAAAATTATGTCAAAAGAAGATTTAGTTTACCTATGTTTATTAAGCATTGCCAAAACTAGCGCTATTTAGCGATGCAAGACAAGTGTAGGTAAATCCATTTAGTGACACAAATTAGCGTCAGTAAATATTCCGTAGTGTTGCTAATGGTGGCACGCCAAGCATTTCGGCACGTCCTATAGAGATGCTATAGAATATTTACCAACGCTAATGTGCATCGCTAAATGGATTTACCTATGCTTGTCTTGCATCACTAATTATCCTTTTAACAAAAAAATTTGATTACCTTCATGGCAATTTTTTATTTTTTTGTAAACTAAATTAAATATAAAATAAATATTTTTAAGTACTTATCAAATTAAATATAGTTTTTTAATTATCTTTTTAAGTACTTATTAAATTAAATATAAAATAAATAGAAAGATCTATATTTAAAAAATATAATGTAATTTATATTTAGTTACCAATAAATAATTGAGGAGGATCTGCTTCTGTAGTCTTGAAACTCTCCGTCAATTGAATATCATCACGAGAGCATACGCTTGGACAATGATGCCAACCTTGCATACATATAAATCCCTGACATGACGCTAAAGTGGTATAACATGTCCCAATGGGATGATAACCCTCATCCTCTCTCTAGAATGTGCCTTCCTCCACTCCTCCAGCTTCTCATTTTTGATGGCTTCATGAGTCTGTCTAATGACAGTATCAGATGTAGTAAAATAAAAGCTTAAAATTAGTGAGTTATATATGATAAAAATTTAAAATAAATTAAATATAAAAAATTATAATATATAAAATCAATCTGTCATGGTAGGAGATGATGTGCCTGCCTCGGTAGACAGCTATGGAGATGAGATACCGACATCTTTATGTGGGTCCCTCCTATTAGATGGTCCTCTTGATCGTATAGCTTAAAATCAGTTATTTATACATAAAAAAAAAATTAAAATAAATTAAATATAAAAAATTATAATACATAAAATCAACCTATCATGGTAAGAGATGATATGTATATCTCTGGATGATGTGACTACTATTGAGATAAAGATGTACCAACATCTTCATATGGCCCTCTCCTGTCAAATGATCTTTCTGATGGCATAACTTAAAATCAATTATTTATATATAATAAAAAATAAAATAAATTAAATATAAAAAAATTATAATATGTAAAATCAATCTATCATAGTAGAAGATGATGTGCCTATCTCATCTCTGCATGAGCCCCCCCACACCGTCGGCCTCTTGGTGCCATGTCTGCATCAAATAATATATTAGAGATAATATAATATAGATAAAAATTATATCAATATCAAGTATTCTATTTTACTTTATTTAGTATTATTATTTTTACTTTTTTTATTATTTTTATTAATAAATTATTAATTTTTAAAATATAATCTTAAAAAAATAATTCTTTTATTTTTTCCCTTCCTTCTTCTTCCCCTGCACGCCACAACCACCCAACCCTTGGTTGCGCCACCCCCGACCCCCCGATCGTTTGCCCCTAGCTCGTCGGCAGTCACGTCTCCGGCATTGCCCCGACCCCTTAGCCATCCATGCCACCCCTTGCAACAGCCCCTGGTCCGTCGGCCCACTTTCGTGCGACTAGCCCACCTTCCCTCCTCCCTAGGCCCCGATGGCCATTCACGGGAACACAAAAACCCCTATCCTCTACCCCTCGGCCACCTGCACCGCCTCCCGGTCCATCACCATCACCCTCCAAACCCCGCAGTGCCCCTCCAACCCACCCTGCTCATGCAAGGTGTCCGGTCTACTCCGCTTGCACCACCCAACCCCTGCATGCCCCTCCACCCCATCCCGAAGGTCCGCACCCATCACCATGACCCCCCCCCCACCCCTGCCAAACACCCCCCCTCTCTCTCCTTCATCTCTACCCGGGCACCCCCTCCCCACCCCCTGCTCCTCCCTTCCCTGCAGAGCCAACAAAAGAAAAAAAAAGATTTACCTTTGAAAGTCGATGGCGGTGGCAGCGGCGATAGAGACGGAGACAATGACAGTAGTGGTAGTGATAGCGGCGGCAGCAGTGACGACCAATGGTGAGAGAGGGAGTGAGAGAGTCGAGGGAGAGGGAGGGAGAGAGGGAAGTGGGGAGAAGGGCGGGAGTGGGTTTGGCGGGGAGATGGATTCGGTGGGAAAATAGGAGGGTGGGGGCGGGAGATGAAAATGCATGGAGGAGGAAAGTAGGGAGAAGGATTTTAGATTTCTTTTTATTTGTAAATATTTGCAGACATAAATTTTGCATCGGCATTAAGATTAATTACCTACACAAAACTTAACATCAAAAAATAATATATTTACCTACGTTAAATTAACATCAAAAAATATTTTATGAAAATTAAAAAAATTAATAAAAATAAAACCTTTTGTCGATGCTAACTTAGCATAGGAAATTATCTTAATTACCTCTGCAAGTCATAAGCATAGGCAATTAGCATTATTGCCTATGCAGATTTTATGTTAGTTAATATTTTTTTATTTATTTTTTAATTTTTTTACAAATAATTTATCATTATCTAAATAGTTGATATAATTTTAAAATTTAAAGTTTATCTTCATCATTTATTATCTAAATAATTATCATTAGAACATCATCACAAAAGACCATCTCCATCTGATAGCCCTAACTATATCAATCGGTAAAATTCAATTTCAATGGCCATGAACGATCACATGATGATCTGATAGATAGAGACCATCGATGGGTTTAAAAATTTACAACGATAATCTTGATGATATTTATAGCATACTATCAAAATTTTAGTTCAATCGAACATCATTATCATGATCAATTATTCACAAAATAATTTCAGTCGTTAAATAAAAGATAAGTAATCAAAAGGCCAAACGGCATCTGATTAAGATGATTTTTTAGATAAATAACTTTTACTATTATTTTTATTATTTATATGATGGTGATCATAAAATCTAAACTACACGTATATGAACCATCCACGTTAAGTAGATCTTACAAAAGCATAAGTATAATTACTTAAGAACATTGAGAATGAGTATCAAGAGATATATAGTTTTGGATCGTTTATATATATATGGTTTGAATTTTATGATCACCATCATGCAAACGATGAAAGTAGTAGTAATGATCATTTATCTAAAAATCATCTTAATCGGATGCCATTTGGCCTTTTGCTCACTTATTTTTTATTTAACGATCAAAATCATCCCATGCTAAATTGATCATGATAATGATATTTCATTGAAATAAAATTTTGATAGTATGCTATAAATATCATCAAAATTATCGTTACATATTTTTAGATCCATCGATGATCTTTGCCTATCAAATCATCATGCAGTCATTCGTGACCGTCGAAATCAAATTTTATTGATCAGCATAGCTAGGGCTATCAGATCGAGATTGATTTTTGTGATGATATTCTAATGATAATTATTTAGATAATAAAAAATAAAAATATATTTAAATTCTAAAATTATATCGATAAATTATTTGCAAAAAAATAATTAAAAAAATATTTACTGACGCAAAGTTTGCATAGGTAATAATCCTGATCACCTTGCTTTTGTCTTATGTAGGTAATTATACTAATTCCCTATGCTAATTTAGTGTTGGCAAATGATTTTATCTTTTATTATTTTTTTTATTTTCATAAAATATTTGTCGATGCTAAATTAGCATCGACAATCAAAACAATTATCTATGCAGGACAAAAGTGTAGGCGATTAGGATTCTTGTCTACACAAACTTTGTATTGGCAAATATTTTTCTTTTTAATTAATTATTTTTTCAAATAATTTATCGATATAATTTTAAAATTTAAAATTTATCTTTATCATTTATTATCTAAATAATTATCATTAGAGTATCATCACAAAAGTCTGTTTCGATCATATAGCCCTAACTGTGTTGATCAATAAAATTTAATTTCGACGGTCATGAATGACCGTATGATAATTTGATAAATAGAGACTATCGATGAGTCCAAAAATTTATAATGATGATCTGGATAATATTTATAGCATACTAGTAAAATTTAACTTTAATTAGACATCAATATTATGATCAATTTAGTATGAAATGATTATATTTATCGAAACAAAAAAACTATTAAAAAAATTGCTGATGCTATAAAAGCATAAAAAATTTCTTTAATTATTTATGCTTATATTTTGCAAAGATAATTATCCTAATTGCCTATGCAAATTTAGTATCGATAAATAGTTCACCAAAATTAAATAATTAATAAAAATTATTTATTGATGCTAAAAAATTATAGGTAATTATGTAATTGCCTACACTTCTATTTTGCATTGACAATTATCTTTATTGCCTACACTTACTTAACGTCGGCGAATGGTTTACCAAAATAAAAAACTAATAAAAAAATATTTATTGATGCTAAAAAAAGTGTAGGCAATTATGTTAATTACCTATGCTTATATTTTGTGTAGGCAATTAACTTTGGCCTATGCTTACTTAGCATCGGCAAATGATTTTTCAAAATAAAAAAACTAATAAAAAAGAAAAAAATTTACTAATGCTAAAAAAATTACATTAATCGCCTACACTTCTATTTTGCGTAGGCAATTATCTTATTATCTATGTAAATTTAGCATTGATAAATAATTTATCAAAATTAAATAATTAATAAAAAATATTTATCAATACTAAAAAATATAAAAAATTATATTAATTACCTATGCTTTTATTTTGCATAGGTAATTACCTTATTGCCTAAGCTTACTTTGCATTGGTAAATGGTTTGCCAAAATAAAAACTAATAAAAAAATATTTACCAATGCTAAAAAGGTGTAGGCAATTATCCTTATTATTTATGCTTAGCATTCGGCAAATGGTTTGCTAACATAGAAAACTAATAAAGAAATATATGCCGATGCAAAAAAGATATAGGAAATTACTTTAATTTCCTACGCTTCCATTTTACATAAGCAATTATCCTTATTTCCTATGCTTACTTAATGTTAGCAAATGATTTGCCAAAATAAAAAAATAAAAAAAAAATATTTATCGATGCTAAAAAAGCATACGTAATTACATTAATTGCCTATGTTTTAGCTTTCCATAGGCAATAAGGATAATTACCTACACAAATTTAGCATCAAAAAATAGTTTATCAAAATTAAAAAATTAATAAAAAGAAAAAATTTTGTCGATCCTAAATAAGCATAGGTAATTAGTTTAATTATCTATGCTTTATTTTAGTGTAGGTAATAAGCATAATGATCTATACTTATTTAGTGTCAGCAAAGAGTTTGTCAAAATAAAAAATTAAGACCACCTATTATCAATGCTTTGTTTAAATATTGATAGTATATTTATGTCAATAATTATTTTTTATGATGTTTATTTTGAAATATAGCTAATTATGTCCTTTTTACAGACATTTAAAATTTTATATAGCTAATTGTGCTCTTTACCTATGCAAAATTTTATGTAGATAAATGTTCCATCAACAAAAGCCCTATTTCTTGTAGTGACCTTTTTCTTTGCAGCCTCCTTGATCTGATAGGGAGCAGGTTCCTTTGTTACAAAAGGATAAGAAGGAACAAGAAGAAAGAAAGAGTCTGTGGGTGCACCAGTGGCAGGAAGGAGTAATTTATAAACAATTCAAGTGGAAGTGTGCCTACTCGAGAACCAATCCAGCTCCCCCACATGTTACATTTCAAAATTTTAACCATCACCACCATTTACTGCATCTCCTTCTTATCGGAGTGAGATCAGTAGAGTGCTTCAATAGCTATCCTAATTCACCATGTGGCATCCGAAAACTAGCTTAGAGAAGACCATCAACTGATTTCTTTGGAAAATTCTACCAGCCATTATGGTAGAAGGAGTCCTAAGGTATGTCACAAATGGGTGCTTTAATTTTTGGAAGATGTTTGATTAGTCACAGTGATTCTTCTCCCAATGAATAGTAGAAACCTCTGTTACTTTAAAGCAAGGGCTAACCCTTGAGAACCCCTGAAGGCCGAACTCGTTCTTCAGCGAGTCAACACCTGTGAAGACCTCGATAACAAGGAGAAATCAAGATTAACCTATAAGAACCTCTAAAGGCTGAACCTGCTCTTTAGTGGATCAACGCTGCAAGAGTCTTGTCAGTTAAGGAAGTAAGGACTAACCTACAAGGACTCCCGAAGGCCATGCTTGCTTCTTAGCAAAGCCAATGTCTATGAAGACCTCAAACGGTCAAGAAGTGAAGGTCAATTTAGAAAGGCCTTTAGAGAGCTAACCCAAGAGGACCCTCAAGCCATCAACTTCGGTAAGACAAAAAGTTGAACCTAAAGACAACCGCTCTACGGATATCATGACGAGCCACTCCAATGTGGAAATCGTTCATCCAAACCATAAGTCCCATCCATGAGATAGTGAACCCATGCAATGCCGAAGCATCGAATTTTATTCTTTATCGATGAAGTTCTTACAACAATTACAAGATAGTCTACGACAGGAAGAAAGAAAAAAACACATGGATTAAAAGATCAACCCTTGATAGATGGAGCTTTAGCTCCGATGCTCCACCTAAGTTCGAAGCTAGAAGATGGGAATCAACTTTAGGAAAGAGCTTCCTAACTAGGCTTTGACATTCCTCAAAATCAAGATTGATCGATTGGGTGGACACATTGCCAATCGCAATGGTTGTATTGTGCAGTGTCAAAGCAAGCTGATCCTCCAATAATTTGATGGTTGCCTTGGCACGTTCCGTCCCAGCTATCTTTTCCACAAGTTGAATTTGGAGTTTGATTAATGTGGATCTATCTTTGTGAAGAGCTCCGAAAAGGTCAATTATTGTTCTCCTAGTCATATAACAAGTTCACTTCGGATGTCATTAACTGCCCACCTCTTTGCATCCAATGAATGATAGAGATCTCTTATCTCACCCTTGACCAAATAAAGTTCTTCCTTGAGCCTATCAATTTCTTGTTTGGCTTCATCAGCGATCTTACATGAGGCAAGACTATACTTCAATCTCATGATTTCATTTTGGCCTCTTGCAACTCCTTGTTAAGAAGGCTTTCTTTGCACTCATCTTCTAGCTAGCATTTCCCACAAACCTTGCAATTTCATCATGCTCTACAATCAATCTGCATTTCTCAGAGAAGTATTTTTTATTCATCTCCTTTAGATGCTTTTGCAGGCTTCTCCTCCCCATCGTCGCCTCTTCGTTACTTATCTCCAGTTTTTGAAGTTTCACCTTGGTTTCGGCAGCATCCTACATTCCCCGCAAACCTTGCAATTTCATCATGCTCTACAATCAATCTGCATTTCTCAAAGAAGTATTTTTTGTTTATCTCCTTTAGATACTTTTGCAGGCTTCTCTTCCCCATCATCGCCTCTTTGTTACTTATCTCCAATTTTTGAAGTTTCGCCTTGGTTTCGACAGCATCCTGCTGAGCCTGACATAAGTCTCTCTCGAGAGTTTCAATTCAAATTCTCAGAGGTAAGGCTATCAGAAGATGTTTAATCCGATATTGGGTGAGGATGCAGTTGCAACAATCACATCGAATTAACTGAAGAGCATCACATGCAGATAAGTCTAAGAATACGGGTAAAACTCATCCTTTCACTAATTGCAAAAGTTAATTCTTACATTGACCAACAAAAAGAGAAAAAAAAGGAATACAAGTTTAGTTGTGCCCAACCTCAATATGAGGATCGATTGATGCTGGACTAGATGTAACCATGGTCGGTCGCTCCAATGCTTGCGAAGGTGGCATGAAGTTGGTGGAAATGGTGTAGGGACAATCTCTTAAGGTGCAACAGCTTCGGAAGATCCTTCGATCATCTTGACAATCAAAGTTTCTTCGACGATATCTTCTTCCTCCTCTCTCAGGTGGTCTAGAAAGCTCCAATCCATGTCTGAAAAGCACTCCCTCACCTTTTTATGGCAAATATCAAGGCCAGTACTGAAGGCATCATGACTGAAGGTGCACTTCTTATCTGAATATTTGATAGATTCATGGAAAGCTTCTATAGCTATGCATCCCACTTCAGCAGCTTGTTCTTATACCTTCCTCTCAACATCAATGGCCTTGGCTTGTGCTTCCAACCTCCCATTCTTCTTTGAAACCAATGCAGCTTCCATCTCTTTTAACTTACTCTTCAACTAGGCAACCTCAACTTCTACTACTTCCACCCTCAATATTTCTTTGGCTTCTGCAGCTTCGGCAAACTTCAACTCCTTTTTGACATCATTCATTTTGGTAATGATGGCCACCGCATAATGCCCCACCTACATTCACAAGATAGGGAGTGAGTTTAAAAAAAAAGAGAGAAAGAGAAAAAGAAGAAATAGTAGCAAATTCACCTTCACCAAAGCAGAGATCATCTGCCTTTGCTGCTTTGCACTATTTTCTTTTTTGACCTCCTCTAGACTGACATTAAAAGGATACTCTTAAAAGCTCAGTTGGAAGTCTTCCAACTGTCGAAAGCCCCCTTAGCAATTGATGAACCTGATCCCTGTTCTGGATCCATCGGCTCTTCAGTAGAATCCAACTCCATCAATATAGAGCCAACTTGTGAGGTGGAGAGAGTGGCGGACTTTGGAAGCTGGCTTTAGGGAGGAAGAACCAAGATAACTCCCTCTTGAGTGGAAAGCAAAGGAGTTGTTTTCTTACCACCTTTGTTTGAAGGTCTAGGTTTCTTCTGAGCACTGGCAGATGAAGAAGGTGCTGCACTTTTTGACAATCCCCTCAACAACTTCTTCACTTTCTTGGACTTCATCACTACCATAAGAAGGTTCAACGTCAACGAAAGGCAATAAAAGGAGGCATCGAGAGGAGAAATGTAGATCTTTTCACCTCTAGGATTGGTCAGACTGACACCAGTATTAAAGAGAGACTACTCTGATAGCAACCCCTATAAGGGAGGAATCCTATATCCCCTCAAGATTGCAGAGTACTTTAGATCTTCACCTCCAAGCTTTGAGATCTGAAAGTCAGAATCCCTCAGTTGACCTTAGTGTGGAAACCCCCAATCCTCTATAGAAGGATCAAAAATAAAAAACAAAACTAAACTTTCCAATTGTGAATCAAAGATGGAGCCTTCTTTATCAATGTGGGGACCTCTCTCAGTGGGGAGATGTACCACCAATCTTTAGTATGCCTCTTCACAATGTAAAAGGCTCGAAAAAGGGATAAAGAGGGCTAGCCCCAACTTCAGAGTAGAAAACCAAAAAGTCAATTATAAAATAAAGAAGTTTAGAATGATAGAACACAAAGGAAGATCAAAAAAATAAAAAATTTTGATAACAAAAGGGTGAATAAAAAGCCTAAGTTCGGCTTTAAAAGCTTCTTCATACAAACTTATCCTACTAAGAGGGGGATTGCTTACTCTACCACTAGGACTAGGAGACTCTAATTCAAAGATAGTTGGGATTCCATATCAAGTGCAAATACAATTAAAATCTGTTTCTCCCAATTTAAACCCACTTTAGTCTAGGGTAAAAGATGTGGCACCTTTTTTCTCACCTCCACTAACAGGAATACCCCTGAAAGAAGAAGGAAGTGACTCAAAAGAGTGATTTTCGCTATGGCTCCCAAAATCACCATTGAGATGCAACAAACAACCAAACTAGAAACATGAAAAAGAGACAAAAAGAGGAGAGAAGGAAAACCAACTTGTTGTGGTGCAATATAGAAAAAAAGATGGTGATTCTTCGAGAGATGAAGATGATTGCCTGAAAGCAAACTGTCGATGATCGAAAAACCCTCGAGATGTAAAGGAAACTTGGAAGAGAAGAAAGAAGGTCTGAAAACATATGAAAAAAGTCAGACACAACCACCTCCTTTTTTAAACACAAAAAAATTAGAACCATCCGAACACTGAATCCTATTCGATCATCCAATATTTGACATGTGGCGCCACCCATTGACGGCAGAGAGGCATCCGTCGGCCAATTAATGACATGCATGAAAAACAAGGTAAGCAATTTCTCTGACTCTGTCGATCATCCTCCAGTCATGATTGTGGTTTGACATGGCTCTTCAGTTCACTCAAGAAGCATATGCGCCACTCTTACGAAAAGAACAATGCATCTTTGGCCAATAGAAATTTTGGTACTCCCTTCACGCAAATTGAACTTGGGAGTAGAGGGATATGTGTTGGAGGGATATTTCCTTCTTGGATCGAAGACATTAGCCAGTGGCTAGATATGGGCTGTTAGGTGTGGTGATGTAATCCAATCTTAGCTTCGACCTGTGATGATCCTGGAGATCGGACCACCATCCTAAATGAAAATCTTAGGATCGGCCATTTGTGACTTTAGCATCAAATTTACTCTTGTCCCCACAATGATTGGCCTCTAACGTAGATGGCAAATGGCAAAACACCAAAACATGCCGAGTTCTGACTTCGAAAGTATGCATCAGCCACACTCAGACTTCATCTCATTAGGTAAGATTCAACCTAGCCATTTCTTCTTGTCAGCACCCTCTTCTATCAGATTAAGCCAAACCCCCAACTAAAGGGATAGGGTCGATCCCACCTATGCCTAATTTCAAAATTCAAAAGTACCCATGACTTTCAATTGATCTTGAAATGGAAAAGATAGTGCAATAACTACCCTATCAGTCTGGATCGAAAGCCTCACCAAGTTGCACCTAAATCGGCCCCACGATTTCTTTGAATGGTTATATGATTTCAACCTACAAAAAAATCTACAGGATACCTCACAAGGTATGTGACCATAATCTTCTATACTCCTCTTTTTTTTTTCTTTTTTCTGACTTGAGTATCGGAGGATCTCCATTGGAGCCAACTCCAATCAAGACTTGCTTACAGGTTCTTTTTTTGAGAGGATGCACCATCACTCTAGCTGTTTTCGATTGTGATCCATATTTCAACGGCAACAGCTTGTTTATCCATAATTTTCTCACATAATTTTTATATTTAATTCTGATCATGTAGAGATACAATTATTTATACAAGAAGATATCAAGCAAAATATTTGATTCTAACTTGGTAGATTGAGGAGTTTATCGATTATTATGTTTGAGTCAATCATCGATAAAAATAAGAGTTCTTGGACACAAACATCGGTGTATATATTTTTTTACACTACATAATTTAGCTTCTCATGACTGATATTTATTTATGATTGCCAGCATGATTATCAATATATTTTGTATCATATGTTTGCACAAAATAATGATGGTTTTTGAATGGTTTGGGTTATGACATCGGCTATTAAGATTTTAAAAAGAACATAATATGAAACAGTATTTTATTTTATGATATGATTGAGATTTAATAATTTGATGATCAAAAAAGGGGTGTTAGGACTGGCCATGTTAAATTGAGAATAGTCTTGTCACAGGTAGAAATGTGATAGTGAGAATAGCTTGCCATAGACAGATATATGGTACTGAGAATAGCTTGCCATAACCAGATACATGGTACTAAAAATAGTCCTATCATGGACAAATACGTGGTGTTTGAATTTACCACCGTGGACTTAAGCACAGATATTCTGGTTTGCCACTGTGGGCTGATGCATGGCTATTCTAGTTTGCCATTATGGGCTAAAGCACAGTTATCCTAGTTTGCCACCATAGGTGGAAGTGTGGTTTATGGCTTACCAGTCATAGACTGCAGCGTGACCATGGTTAGTCCGAAATACTAAAGACAACTATTGATTGATCTGGATCATGTTAATAAGATGTGGATGATAAGATATAAAACCATAATTTAGTAAAAATAAGTTTTACTTAATGATGCATGTGTGGTATATCACTTTTAGAAAAGATGGATATTCAATGGTGTATGATGTATGATTTTATATATATATCGATATTGAGTTATATTGGATGCTTGACATTAGATTTCATGACTTATATTTCTTTTTTTGATGCTATTCATATGTTATTTTCAATCATACTATTGTATTGGTGTGAGTGTACTGAGATTTTTACAGACTGTAAAACTTATCCCCTCCATTTCTCTTTTTTTCTTACAGTTATAGGATGCTCATGATTGGCTATAGTTTGGTTCGTGGTTGAGCGGATGAATAGATAGAGCATTATTGATGTCTAGCCAGATGATAGAAGGAATTGAATTTGTAATTGTGTAAATTTTGCTCATTGTTATGAAAGTAGACCATTATTATTTATAGATATTGAGGTATTATAAGAAATTTTATAAGCCTTATATATTCTTTTTAGGACTTGTTTTAGGGAGTATGCAGCCATCACATATCCGACCCAAATGCTGGGTTTAGGGCATTACATAATTACTAGGTCATGATCATCCCCATTTTACTCCTTATGGGTCTTCTGAATCAAATCAATGATCCAATAAACCAAGCTTACAAATCTTTTTTTGCTTTTTTGGGTAAAGAATAGGCTTTAAAAATTGCCACAACCAAAGTTTTTTTATTGCATTGACAAAGAAATCAATGCGCAAAGGGATACGACAAAACCCTAGATGGGGAAGGGAGTTTTGCTTGTGGGAAAGGTGGAGGGTGGGAAGCCATTGTGGACCTGTGGAAGAGAGTAGCCAGGAGCAAAGTTTGGCAATTTGCTACCCCTATAAACTTAACCAGGGTCCCTGGTAAAGTAGGGCAATGGAAGGCTAACGAGGTGTTTTTTTTCCTTCAATATGAAAACATATTTATTGGCTCGATAAGTAAATATCAATAAGGTAGTGTTTTATATTTAATCTTGATAAATGATGGGTATGATTTGTAAAAAAATACTAGATTTTTGAGTTCCAAGAAAGTTCCCTCTCTTAAATTCACCTTCTCTGGGTATTCAACACCAATTCATGATGAGTTCACATAAGTTTGAGAGCTACTTGATGAAAATTCTCAAAATTAAATTGATCACACTTTGATCCTCACTACAAAAACCAGATAAAATTCTTAGATTAACTTAAATAGCAAGATGTTCTTCTAATATAGCTTACTTTGTTCAATTTGATCCAAGGACTGATTGAATTTTTATAGTTTCTTATGTTACTAGTCTTTTGGGTTGAATTGTGTTGTTGTTGCTAGGAAAATTTACAAATTTCTTTAATTAATGCTTGGCCAAATAAAATAGCCAAAAATTTCCACATAGGGGCCATACTAGGTTTTGAATTTCATATTCATAGCCACAGATGCTTCCTGATACTTGGTTCCTTGCTAAAGTATATTCCTTTATCACTGCCCGGATATAATTTTAGTCTATTGAGAGCCATATAGTTCCTGCTCTGTCATTTTTTTGATCCATATTTCATAATCTGATTTGTATGTTAGACTGAGCAGGCAAATAAATTTGTTTTGTGACATTTGATTTTGTTTTACACAGATGCTTCCTAAATACTTAACCATCACCAATTTATTAAGCCTTCCCTAGCTAATTAGGATTGGCTTTATAACACTAGCATTGCTAGTTACAAGCCTGGATGTAAAAGGTGGAGAGTTGATGTTAGGATCATGCTAGTCTTAAAAACCATATTAAGCTTGGAAATGAATCCTTCTAGGAGCTTCTATATCCTAAATATTTTGTCCCCAATGCGTTACTTATTCATCCAAATCTATTTTGCACTTTCTTCTTGTTCTGGTAACTAACGGGAAGAATCAAAAAAAAAATGAGTTTATCTCTCTCTAGAGAGGATTAGAGATAGAAGCTCCCGTAAAAGTCTTCGAGTACAGAGGCCTCCTCTGACGGACCATTTTCTCTGACAGTCAAGCCTCTCTCTTTTCCCCTTCCCCTTCTTCTTCCCCCCTCTTCCCCTCTTCTTTTCTCTTTTCTCTAGCTGCTCTCGTTGCAAGCCAGCTTCTCCTCTCTCCCTCTCCCTTGCTTCCTTTTCCTCTCTCTATGTCGTTGGAACCCCCCTTTTTCTCTCTCCCCACGGTTGAGCCCCCACCCTCTCGAGGCCTCCTTTAGTGGCCGGAAGATCTTGTGGGTTGATGCCGCCGGCCCCTTCTTTTCTCTTCCCTTCCATCAGTAGGCATTGGGCCCTGCACCCTCCCTCTCTTCTACTTCCACGCACGGTCAGTGTCGAGCCCCACTTCCCCTCCCCTCCTCCAACTGTCTACTGTTGGAATGTCATAGGCTCCCCCCTGCAATGAGGCCCTCTCCCTCTCCTCTCTCTATTTGATGCCAAGGTCTCGTAAGGTGTCATCGAGCTCCCTTGGCGGCTAGGTCATTTATCAGAACCCATGTCGGACTCCCTGTTCTCCCTCCCCTTCTCCAGCTGTCTGCTGTCGGTATTTTGCAGGACCCCTCCGGTTGAGCCCCTCTCTCTCTCTCCTATCCGACTGATGGTTCTTTCATCGAAGCCATGCCAAACCCCCTACTCTCTCTCCCCTCCTCTGGTTGTCTGCTATTGGAATGTTGCAGGGTCCCCCACCGCATTAAGCCCCTTTTCCCTCCTTTCTCTGTTTGATGCTAGGGTTTTGCGGGGTGTCGCTGAGCTCTCTTGGCGATGGGTCATTCACTAGAACCCTCGTCGGACTCCCTGCTTTCCCTCCCTTCCTCCAATTGTCTGCTGTCTGTGTTTTGCAGGACCCCCCCTCCCCAATTGAGCATCTCTCCCTCTCCTATCCCTATTTGCTACTGGGGCTTTCATGGGGTGTTGTCGAGCTCCCTTGGTGGTGGGTCTCCAGATAATTGCTGGTGGGTGATAGATCTTTTCCTCCAGTGGGTGTTGGATGACAGAAGGTCGGGCCTCCCTCTCTCTCTTCGGTGGACCAGCTTTCTCCCCTGTCCCTTGCTTGGATGTTACTGGTCTTTGTAGGTTTCGGCTACATCTTCGATCACGGACCTTCTTGGTGGACAGAGCCTGCTGTTATGCTCCTCTTTGTGCTCCTCTCCTTCTAGTGTGGTGGTCGACGACACTCTTCTCTCCTCTTGTCTTTCCGCTCCTCTCACCACCATGATCTTTAGCGGTCGATGATCTCCTTCGGTTGTTTTGAAATTTGAATGAATATTAAGGGGTAATTTTAAATTTTAATTATTGATTGATGGTTTGGTAGAGGAAAATCTCAAATTCAAATTTTAAATTTGAATTTTAGTTGATGGTTTGGAGGTTCCTCTTCTTTTCTTTTTTTGTACTCACTTTTTTTCTTAATAAAATTTGGTGACTATTGTGCTAAAGCACATTAGTCTCCTTTATGTCAAAAAAATTAAGTTTATCAGCTCAAAATGGAATTTGGTTTTGTATAATATGAAACGAAGAAGAGAGAAGAAAATGAAGAGAACTTGAATACATAATAATCCTGGTGGTGTTTATAACATGATTTAGACTATCTAAAGGATTAAAATAGCATCTTTTATTTAATAAAAAATGGCAGTTATGTGATATTGACATGCATTAGGTTTTTCATCTATGAAACTAAGATTGTTTTGAATTTCTAATTTGAGTTTTAGATAAACAGAAATTTATTAATTTATAAATATTCTAAACTTGGGGTTGATTATGGAATCGATTTCTTGAATTTGAATTGAGGTATATACTATACTGGCATCTCAAAAGGAGTTTACATGATGGCTTGCATCAATTCCTAGTGTAAAGCATGTTCCATTGTAACCAATGAAAGTCTTAAACTTTGGTTGATTGCTCTGTTTATGGAGAAGCAAAGAAAAAAGAAAGGCTAAATAGTAGGGATGTAAGTGGATCGGAGAAAATCCAAAATCTAAACCAATCCAAACCGAACTAGAGGATTGGATCGGATTTTTGGACTTTGGTTTTGGATTTGGAGTCAATTTTTAAAAATTTTGTACTCTAGACTTGGATTTGGATTTAATGTTATAAAATCCAAATCCAATACAAAGTCCAAACTATAAGTCCAAACCAAATCCAATCCATTCTACTCGTTTAAACTTTTGGATTTTACATACATACATACATACATACATATATATATATATATATATATATATATATATATATATATATATATATATGTGTGTGTGTGTGTGTGTGTGTGTGTGTTTCAAGTTTAGTTTCTTTTAAATATTATGGAACTTATATATTTTGACGATGTAGTTTTTCTTAAAAATCTAAAATTTATGTTTTTCATATGATGTTATTATAGCACAACTTATTGAGACCCTTGATATTGAAATTTGTATTTTTTATTTCTTATCCATTGTTATTATAATATTAGTTGTTAGATATAGAGCAATATTATAGAGTACCTATAAGTGGTATATGTTTCGAATTCATATAACTTATTTTTGAATTATGATCCAAATTACAGTCTAATGTATATAAAAATCTAAAAATTTGGTCCAATCTAATCCAAACTTTTTGGATAGGATTAGATTGGACTAGTAGAGTATTTGCTTTGATTTTGGAGCCAAGTTTTCAAGTCCAAAATATTTTGGATTGGAGTTAGATTTAGGTATAATCCAATCTAACCTAGTCCATTTACACCCCTACTAAATAGAAGATCAAAAAGGCAGGCGTTTGATTGCTAAGGCAAGAACTGAAGTATTGGTTGATGTTGGCTCATTTCTGTGTTTTAAGCTTTGAATCTGGAATCCCTTCTTTTACATAAAACTGTATTTCATTCATGTGGATGGATTAGCTCTTTGTAATGCAACTTGCAAGCCAATTTGGAATAATTGTTCCAGGAAATCCAATCCCATTTTAAATTCCATCCACATGCTTTTTGCTATGCGAGAGCCCATATTTTTTCGGCCTAATTGACCTGGTACTGTGCTGGGCTGGCCACTTGGCCCATTAGTGAGTCCATAGCAAGAAAGACTCCTGATTAGAGTCTAATTTATCCTCTTGATTCCGGTAAGAGAAGGACCACGATTCTGGTGGGAGAAAAAAATTCTAGGGCATGCTAGACTCTAGCACAACCTTGGAAAAATCCTATAAATCATTCCTCCAACCCCTTTGGACACCCACAATTGAAGAAACCCCTTCTAGAATCACCGATTTTGTGTTTCCCATGAATAATTTCTTGGGCTTCTGTTGGGAGGCTTTGCTTGACCATAATCAATACCTCACCGGAGATTAGGTTTCGTCACCAGTCATGGTCATCACCATGGGAGGCCTCACATCTTTTTCCTTCCCTGTTTTCATTGCATGAAGAAGAAGGAAACAAAAAAAGGGAGGAGAGAAGGAAAAAAAATACCTTTTCTCTTCCCTTCTCTCTCTCTTCTCTTTCTCTCTCATCTATGCTCTTTCTCACTCTAATGTTTAGTACACCAGTGATGGGTCCAAAGATGTTTTGTAGGTTCAAGTCAACCCAACGAGATATCCCAAATTGGCATTGTGCAATTAAGGATCCTAGGTGAGTAGCGTGCAACCATCTATCATAATCTTCTATGATTTTCCACCAACGATCCTTAACGTTATGATCGATCTGATGTTGGAGCCTAGCTCTATAAGAGAGCAGTTACCTAATCTAGATGGTATTGAGCTGAACACCTTGCTTTTGGATTCATAGACCGAGGATCAAGTCGGTGTTCACTATACTTGGATCTATTATCGATAGAGATTAGGGTTCTTAAATATTTATAGAAAATATTGATTATGGAAAATAGTATATATATTTACCTATATGATTGTTGTATACTTTATATATTTGTTGGTATGTATATTAGGCATTGTTGATTTGATGTTGTATGGATTAATTAGCGCTTAATTATAAATACTTGCTGAGTAAGAAAAAATATGACTTAATATAATTGATGAGATGTGAGGAACATTTGGATTGATCGGTCATGCAAGAAATGTAGTATATATGCTAGATCAATCTCGAACTGGTGTGTAATATTTTTTTTGACCTATTACTAATTGGAGCATAACTGTAATTATTCTAATATTGAAAATCAGATCATGACTTTAATAATATTGATGGGGCATGGGCGGTATTTGATAGATTGGCCATATAGCAAAATATGGCATGTATACTAGGTCAGCTATGGGCGAGGATGCAGTATTATATTTGGCCTATCATAGGCTGAAGTATGATTATAATTAGTCTAATATCGAAAAGACAAACATAATTTTTATGTAATTTCAAGAATAAGAAGAAGAAGAGCATGTGGACTAGTCGATCATGTATGAAATATGGCATATCAGCATTAGGCTGAGATATAATTTATGGTTGCTAGCCATGGATAGAAGCATGATATATATTTATTCTGTCATAGGCTGAAGCATGTTTGTGACTAGTCTAGTACCGAAATTAAACTAAAATGATGAACCATGTCTAATTGAAAGATATCTAGATTAGCCAGTATGTGTGAAATATATTGTTTGCGCCAGTAATGGGTGGAAACATAGTGCATGTATGACCTGCCATAGGCTGGAGCATCGATAGGTCTGATCCAATACTTGAATGATAATATTGTCAAAATCATCACTATATTAACTAGTTAATGATAAGTAATTTCACTAAAATGCTATTGAATTAGGATTGTTGAATGGTGATATATGACATGTTTAACAGATTTGTGATGATATTATTCAATTATCAAATTGATGATGTATGAATCTTATTATTTTTCTATCAGTTATATATATTAGTTAAAAGATGTTTCATATTCATGTAGATGTAAATGTGGAGGATCTTAATATGATATAAAGCTCAAAACCCTCTTTTTCTTTTCCTTTAGAGAGTTGCAAGACATAGTTTCAGATGAATTTTGACCTAGAGCTTGAGCAACGGAGTCATATTATGGGCCTTGCATAATCTTTAAAGCTTTTCTTTAAGGTTCATGCAGTCGTGACACATAGCCAACCTGGGTTCCTGATTTGAGCCGACTGAATGGTGTCAAAGCTTAGATTTAAGATTATTAGGGATTGTAACATAATTGATATCAAGACTTAGGATTTTGATCACTAGGATTTGTGGAAGAAATGATTCATAAGGTCGAATGATATGTGAGCATTATTAAAAAAAATGATATGGCTAAATGACAAGTACTTGATGAGTATGACTATTTTTATATTGCATTTGAATTCATTTTGATAGACCTTCATGCATGATTAGATTGTTATTATGTAGTTTGGTATATTATTATGACTATGAAATATTTTATTTTATAGTGATTTGAAAGAATTATGCCCTGCAAGCCAATCATATTAGATATATGATAGAAACTTTTCTGTTATTACTCCCAACTCATATATGGCATTTATTATTAATCAATAATATAGAGATATTTTTATAATTCATCATTTGCTATGTCCTAATAATTTTTGAGATTATGATGAGCCTCATAGATTAGGACAATAATTTTATGGGCACATAGGGTTCATATTAGTGGGATCTAAAATTCTAAAATTCTAATCTAAAATAATCTTAGTCATTGGATTATTGAGTCGGAGATCAATGAATTTGAAAAGACTAGCACATCCTATGTATGCTCGATGGAGAGGGTAGATAATCTCATAACCACTTATGTAGGGACACTAATATAAGGATGTGGGTGCTCATTAGGGTATGAGTACATCGATTTAATCCATCGAGAGAATATCTTATGGAAGCCTTACTTGCATGTCAAAAGATAATTCTCTAAGTGGGAGTTATGCAAGTGATCCTTAGATCTGAGATCATTATAAAATCTTGTGCATATGAATCCATATTTTGGTTCTCACTCAATCATGACTAAAATTATGAATGAGGTATTTTAGATATGGTGGATTGTATATGAAGGTTATGAGTAAATCAATAAGGCTAAATAAGAGGAGATGACATCCCATGTATTCTCATGTCTAGATAACTCAGAAAGTCTTTAGCCAAAATAGTATGAAGATTAGAAAAAATTTTTAATTCTTCATTAGAGTTATCATTGATTGATGATGAGTTAATAGGAATATATGTTTGAGTTTGATATAATTCCATACTCATGAACATATTCAAGATGCAGGATGATCGAAGGATTGAATTGCACGGTAACTTACCTTTGAAGGATATTTTCATAATTTTTATCAAATTTTACATCTTTCGGATAGATATGATACATTGCTAGACATCAATCATGTCTTATGAGTCTTCAAAAATTGAAGTGATTAATTCATGAGTCAATTAGAAAGAGTTTTAATTTGACAACTCAAGTTGAGATGGGTTTGACCTAAATCAATCAAATGAAGTCTAATCTAATCAGGTTAATATGCATCCAAACCCACTGTTGGCTAGATGTAGAGCCCATAGGGTCATAAACATTAGAAAATTAATGAAGAATAGGTTTTGATTGGTTATTTCGGCCAAAGGAACCAACTAGGGTTGTCGGGAAACATGCTAGCACATGTGGCACAAACCCTACTTCCTTAATAAAGCTGATTTGTTCAAAATCTTATTGATTTGGTTTACCCAATTAAGCCATTAATTAAATTGGGTTAGGTTCTGACTTGGACCAGATTTATCTAGATTTTTTTAAACTTTTTTCAGTATTTTGGGTATCATATATAGAGTCCAAATTGGTTAGGACTCTATCATGTCTAGCGCTCCAAAGGGATAAGGCTGAATTATTTTATTTGATTGAGAGAACTTAAACTCCTGATTAATCCAAGTTTAATGCCTATCTTGTAGCTCTCTCAGCCCTCTATCAGTGTGGTACAAAGTTTAAAGTGTGCCATGGTCTAATGAGGTGTGAATTGCCCCAAAGATCTACACGTGTGCAGCAGTGAGAAATGCAAAGAGTTGCAACTTCATGCATTTCTATCTCACTATTAGGATATAATCATGCTTAATTTTATGCCATTAGAAGCCTCATTCAAAGAGATACCACATGGCAAAATCTCAGAATTTTCTGAGATGGTTTGAGATGCTAAAGACATCCCTCTTTGCTGGTGAATGCACGAGAAGGCTGAAGCAACGTATCTGAAAATTAAGAGTCCTTCTCATATAAGACTCCTAATTTCTGATACATTGATTAAGGGACTCCATGAAAGAGCATATCTGGATCCCTTCTGCACCCCTTTATTGCTATAAATAGTTGGCGACAGAGTAGTTCAAGGCATTCCAACTCTTTCCGATAGTTCTCTTCCTTGTCTTGTTAAGACTTTGTCTTGAAATTAAGACAAATCTGCCCTACTTTAAGACAAGAGCCTAAGAAGAGACTTAAGAAAAAAATAGAGGAAGAAAGAGAGGGTTTAGGAGTTCAAGTCTAAGTCAAGGAGAAGCCAAGTCCAAGTGAAGGTGCGGGTTTGATTAGATTGGGTCAAATCGAGTTCTATTGGTTAAAACCCATCAACAAGGTTTTGGCATAACGAGTATTGTTCCTAGAGTAGTTTCCATGTGGATCACCTGTGGAGGGCATACGCTTGTGTGCCTGTGGAGATTTGGGTATTTAGCATAAGAGGTATTTATCTAAACTACTTCTTAATTACTTTATTAGTTGTTCATTAATTGCAATTAATCAAAGAATTTTGGGTCTAAAGTTTCAGGTGTTATGGATTTCATGATCATAAATTTTTGAAGTCCACTATTCCATTATGGTATCCAAAACCAATAGTGGTATTATAGCAATCTTGATTGATTCAATTAATCATCAATTTGATATTATGATATATGTTATGCAAGTCATGTTCATATTAGTAGCATGCTAGTTGTAATACATTATGTATTGTTGATTAACACTAATTAGGTGTTTCACATAAACCCTAATCAATATTAGTGATATGTTTAAGTTAGTCATCATTATGATATTAGGTTATCTTATAATGATGATATAAATACTATACATCTGGCACAGCATGCTATTGTTATGATTATTATTTTATGTTTTTCATGATATATTATAGCATGTGTATAGTTTGATAAAGTAAGGTAGGATGTGTATTTGAGACTATTAAAGTCCTTTTAAAAATTATATTTAGTCATAGTGTTGAAAATCAAAAGCAAATCCATTCAGAAAATGAGTGATCAATTGGTGTCTAGGAAAGTGATTCTGAGAAGGTAAAGAGCTGGTGGTTTTTAATTGGATCTATTTCTTACTTGACCAAATTTTTTGGTGTCCAAGGCAAGAACAGGGGGCCTCCCACCTCTTTCCCACTGACCAATTTGATTCATTTAAATCTTGAATTGAAAATGCTCAATGATCAGGACACTGCTAAGGCTTTCATTCATGCTAAGTCAAAATCATATCAAAAACTATGGTAGATTTGTTGTGTAACATAAAGCTTACTATAGGGATTGATGTGAGATTATCTTGATGCATATAATGCTTTATGGTATGTTTGATGATGTTGCTTTATTGTGAACACAGGGCAATATTATTCAAATATGGCTATATGGAAATAAAGGGTTTGACTAAACTAAGATATTATAGTTTATTGTGTAACATAAGTCTATAAGTATCTTAGAGGCAGGAGTTATGTTGAGAATTGTATTAGTTGTAATTGAAAAAGAGAATTTTCTATACCCTTGAATTCATGAATGTTTATTGTGTAATACAAAAAATTTGTGAAGAATTGGGATCTCAACCCTACTAAAGAAACCAAGGTAGGATTTCTTGCTTACCATAGGTGAGGGCTATGGTATTCATAATAAAATAGTGAGAGATACAATTAGATTTATGAAGTCTTCATCTAGTTGTGCTTGTCATCTTGAGTGGTCTGTTTATATGTTGTTCTTTATTTAATGTAGATTAATTTTAATAGCTTTTCACTATCACTATGGGGCATTTTAGATGCCAACAAATTGATCAGTCCCAATTATATGGATTGATTAAGGAATTTGAGGATTGTATTAACTGAGGAGAAAGTCTCCTACATCCTCGACTCTTCAGATCCTGAGTCGATTGAAGAGGATGCTATAGAGGAGAAAAGAGCCACTTATAAGATATGGCAAGGTGATAGTTTGATTGTCAAATATATCTTGTTGGCCTCAATAAGCAATGAGTTGCAGAGACAATATGAGGACATAGAACCTTAGTCCATATTTCTTAATATTAAAGAGTTATATGTAGAGCAAAGTAGGACTGCTTGATATGAGATATCGAAGTAGTTGTTTTGATCCAAAATGAGTGAGGACTCATTCGTGCAGACCCATGTTCTAAAGATTATTGACTTAATCACTTGATTAGGTAAACTAGGATTTATCATGGATGGAGAACTTAGTTAGGACTTGATCCTGCAGTCACTCTCTAATTTTTTTCTCTCAATTTGTCATAAATTACTATATGAACAAACTTAATATTATCCTATCAGAGTTGTTAAACATATTAAAAATAGCTGAAAGCCATTTCAAGTCAGAAAAAGGTCTTCTAGTTGATAAGAAGAAGATGAAGGTAGGGAAAAAAGATTCTAAAAGAAAGCAAAACCCTAAAGGTAGCATCCAAAATAGGAAGAAAGTGAAGAAGGACTTCGCAAATGATGCCTATTATTACTAAGCAGGGGCACTGGAAGATGAATTGCAAGAGCTACCTTACAAGTTTGAAGCACAATGCAAGTGGAGCATTGAAAGATTTATACATAATATAAACTAGTTTATCACTGAGTGCTTCAACTTCTAATTCATGAGTATTAGATACTGCATGCGGGTCTCACATATGCCAATCATTATAGGGACTACCAAAAATTAGAAGTTTAAACAAAGGTGATTTCAAGCTTTATGGTGCGAATGCTGAACCAATTCAAGCAGAAGCTGTTGGCACCTATATATTATCGTTGCCATCTGACAAGACATTGGAGTTACAAGACTATTATTATATACCCAATGTCATTAGAAATATTATTTCTATACCCCTATTATTGGAACATGGATATGAAATAAAGGCTAAGGGCAATTATTGCCCTATTTTCTATTCTAATAAGTTTTTGTGTAATGCATATATGGATAATGGTCTCTTTACTCTTTTGCTCAATGATAATATTTTTCTTATTGATAATAATAGGAGAAGAAAGAAAGATGATTAGAATAACTCATATCTCTGGCATTATCGACTCAGTCATATTAGTGAGTCTAGGTTACACAAATTGTACAAAGAAAAAATTTTTAATTCTGATGATTTTGAATTATTTAGAACTTGTGAATCCTATCTCATACGTAAGATGATCAAGTCTCCATTCATAGAATATAGAGAGAGGGCAAATGAATTATTAGGTCTTACATATTCAGATGCTTATGGATCTATGACAACTTAAGTTAGAGATGGATATTCCTATTTTATAACTTTTACAAATAACTTATCAAGATATGGATATATGTATCTCATAAAACACAAATCCAATGCCTTTGATAAGTTTAAGAAACATCAAAGGATGGTGCGAGCCATGGCAAATTGAGCAGGATATCATATGTCGTAGTTATGCCCCCGTGATGCTCTTCGATTGACGTCACGTTTTACCAGCTCAGAGAGAGATTTTCTATAACCACTTACAGATAAAATAAATTATATTATGAATATTTAATTTACATAATATTTTTCTAATATTTATTATTGACAGAGCGTATTCGACATCGTTGATTTTGAGGAGGATCGTGTGAGGCGAGCTGTGGACACTCATCTATCATTGCATTTCAAGGTTATCACCATCACATGCATCAGCATTGGTACCGTGTGGTGCAGGGTCATAGGGAGGAGGCAACGCGGCAGCAGCCCTATGACAACATCATTATGGATGATTGGACTGCCATATACCGACATTACGAGGATCCGACATATCAAGTTACACATCTAAACTTTTTTTTTTGGAGTTTAATGACTGAATCATTTATTTTTAAATTAAATTTATTATCTATTAATTTGACTGATAATTTTATAGAGATGATTACCCAAAATACCACGAAATGGGTGAGACAAATCATACCGCATTGTGGGGGTTCGAGATCATTCGCTCGTCACTGAAGCACATAGTAGATAATTTTTAATTTTTAATTAGCATATAATTCTCTAGTTATTTAAATTTTTTTTAATTAATTCTCAAATTACAGAAAGATACTGAGAGTGGCGAGCTTTTTAGTAGGATCAATATCTACCAGCGGATCCACCAGCGACGGTTAGGAGAGTGGATGACAGGGAGTCAGGAGCTCTTTATAAGTTTTTTTAATTATTTTTTTATTCATAGTTTGATTTTTATTATAAAATTAAAATAACTATAACTTTAATTTTCAGAATCGTATGACAGACATAAGATCCCAGCTTACTCCTGAGGGCTCGACCGCACCCACAGATGTTAAGATCTGTGATCGGATGCTCGATACGAGATCCTATTATATTAGGAGTCTAGGATATGGGATCACTGCTCTTTCATCCTCACACTCATCTAGGGCTGACATCCATTCTGCATGCGAGGCTCGACTGACGGAGGTGCAGAGGCAGATTGTCGAGGATTGACAGCAGACTGTCATGGATCGACAGTAGGCTGTTATGGATCGACAGTAAGCTGAGCAGCGAGCTCAAGAGTTGGCTACATACATCGATGAGTATCAGTAGCTCCAGATCCAGATGATGGAGTGGATCGCGCAGATGGAGCAGATGATATAGCTGATGAAGTAGCAACAGACTGGTTCGAGCTCCATCGTCAGTTCGAGCTCCATCGAGTGCTTTTCTTCCCTAACTTATTCTCTAGATATCAATATTTGATGGCTTATTCATATACTTTTTTTATTTTAAATTTTTTATAATTTTAATTTAATATAATAAAATAATAAAATTTATTTATCAATTTATTATGAAAATTTTTTATTTTAATTTTTTTTAATTTATAAAAAATATTATACATATAAATTAGAAATATATATTCACAAATTATTTTTTAAAAAATATGATTAAATTATTAGTGATGAAATTATTTTCGATGAAAGATTCATCACCAAAAATATTTTACTAACATAATTTAATTTAATTTTTTAATAAATATAAAACTATTAAAATTTTACATATAATTAATAGTGATGAATAACTATTCATCATAAATAACTATTAGTGACATAATTTTTTATCAAAAATTAACTTATTTATGATATAATATTTTTATCACTAATATTATTTAATTTTATTTTTTAAAATTTTTTTATTAAATTAATAGTGATGAAATATTTATGTTGCAAAAAATTATTTTTACGACATAAACTTTTCATTGCTAAAACTTTTAGAATTAATAGCGATAAAAATATTTTTATCACTATTAATTTTTTATTTATTAGCAATGGTATAATTCATCGCAAATAATTTTTTTTATGATTAAAATTTTTTATCTTTAATTTTTTAATGATGAAAAATATTCATCGTAAATACTCTTTATTAGCGATCAAATTTTTTTTTATCATAAAATATTATCAATGATGCGATTATTGACGATGAATAATTAGCGATAAATATTTCATAGCTAATAATTATTAATAATGAAAATAGATTATTAGCGATGAAATTTTTTATCACTAATAATCTGTTTTATTGTAGTGTCAAAATGGAAAAAGCATTAAAGTCTTTCGATCTGATCGAGGTGGCGAATATTTATCCAATAAATTTTTTATCTTAAAAGATATAAAATTTTTTCTGAATGGACACCTTCTTATATGTCACAGTTAAATGATGTAGCAGAAAGAAAGAATCATACTTTATTAGATATGTTGCGGTCCATGGTGTGTTTCATAGATCTTTCCGTATCTTTTTAAGAATGTGTCCTAGAAACAACTACTTATATCTTGAATAGGGTACCATCTAAGTCAATAACCAGCACTCCGTATGAGTAATGGAAAGAAAAAAGGCCAAATCATAAATATTTTAAGATATAAGGATATCCTGCTTATGTCAAAAATACTTTTAGACATAAGTTAAGTACTAGGCTGAAAAATATAGATTTATAGATTATTCTCAAGAAGGTATTAGATACCTCTTTTATCATCCTATTGAGCAAAAAATTTTTATCAATAGGCATGCTATTTTTTTGAAAAAAGAATTTGTCCAAAAAAATGGAAGTGAGAGGATGGTTAAAATAAGTGAAGTTTAAAATCGATAATCTACTTCATCCAATCCTCAATATGAGATTCCTAAACCAATCGAACCTATTGATAAGGAATATTCACAACACACACCTCTTCTTCAAAGATCAAAAAGAGTATGGAATGTACCTCTAAGATATTGTTTTATCATTGAGCATGATAATGAAGCCTATATCATTCAGGATGATGATCCTGTGATCTATATGGAAGCTATCCAGAATAGAGACTCTGATAAATAGCATGAAGCCATAAAATCTGAGATGGACTCCATATATTCCAATCAAGTATGAACTTTGGTTGATCCACCTGAGAGTGTAACCCCAATAAAATGCAAATGAATCTTCAAAAAGAAGATTAGAGTAGATGGCCAAGTCGAAACCTACAGACTAGACTGGTGGCAAAAGATTTTAAGCAAAAATAAGGAATTGATTATGATAAAACTTTTTTACTAGTAACAATGCTCCAGTCCGTTCAGATTATGCTTGTCATTACTGTGTATTATGATTATGAAATCTAGCAAATAGATATAAAAACTACTTTTCTCAATAAAAATCTTGAGAAAAAAGTTTAATGTCATAGCTAGAAGGGTTTATCTCAAGTCAAAGACCAATTCAAGTATGCAAGCTAAAAAGATCTATTTATGGATTAAAGAAAGCCTCAAGGAGTTGGAACATCTGCTTTGATGAAGCCATAAGAGAGTTTGATTTTATCAAAAATGTTGATGAGTCATGTATATATAAGAAGACAAGTGGCAGTACCATAGTCTTCTTAATCTTGTATATTGATGACATACTTACCATTAGGAATGATATCTCAATGTTACAATAGGTCAAAGCTTGGCTATCTAAAAGATTTTTCATAAAAGATTTGGGAGAAGCATCCTATATATTAGGTACAAAGATCTATAGAGATAGATCTAAGTGGATGCTTGGCTTATCCCAATCTAGGTATATTGACTTAGTATTGAAAAAAATTCAACATGGAGGAAAGTAAAAAAGTATACTTGTCTACGAGTCAAAACATACATCTTTCTAAGAAGATGTCTCCTAAGACAACTAAATAGAGAAAAAAGATGAGTAGAATTTCTTATGCTTCGGCTGTAGGATCAATTATATATGCCATATTTTGTACCAGGCCTGATATTACGTATGGCATAGACATAGTAAGCAGGTTTCAGACTGACCCAGGGGAGAATTATTAAAAAATTATGAAAAATATTCTTAAATATCTTAAAAGAACTAAAGATATTTTTTTAATATATAAAAGATCAAAATTAAAACTAGAAGGCTTTACTGCCTCTAGTTTTCAATCAGATCCAAATAATTATAAATCCATATTAAGATATATATATTTACTCTGAATAATAGTGTAGTGAGTTGAAAAAGTACTAAATAGCAGAATATAGCTGACTCAGTCACTGAGGCAAAATACATTACTATTAGTGAAGCAGCTAAAAAAGCTATCTAGATGAAGAAATTCATCACTGAATTGGCGTAGTTCTTAAGATTCAACATCCAGTGCCACTATTTTGTAATAACACTAG
>NC_026006.2:47895460-47902960 GCF_000442705.2 Elaeis guineensis | reverse complement strand
GTCGCTGACATCAGAACGGCTCCGCCCGGACTCCTACGGGAGCCGGGCTCCGCTCACGACGGCTCTGACCGTTGCCGAGCTTCAGTCGACAGATCCACACCCCCTGACAGGCCCTCAAAACGGCCGCGACCCTGCTCCACCTCCTGTGGCGGACTCCGTACAGCTCCATTATCCCCCTGGCAGGCCGCAGTAACGGCCACGAACCTGCTCCACCTCCTATGACGGACTCCGCACAGCTCCATTATCCCCCTGGCAGGCCACAGTTACGGCCACGAACCTGCTCCACCTCCTGCGACGGGTACCATGCGGTTCCCCTGACGACGGACGCTGCTCCACCCTTCATAACGGATTCCACGTGGCAAGTCGAGGTGATACCCGCGTGTCTGCTCCACTATCTTTCGCAATCAATTTTCCTGACCATGGACGGCCCACTACCAGGCAGTTACGCACGTCGCCATCAGTCCGTTGCCTCCCCCGCCTATAAAAGGGGGGACTCAGATACGTTATTTTTTAAGCTCATTTCTCTTATCTCGTAACTCTGCTAAATTCTCTGTTTGAGCACTCCATTCTTGTTGAGGCAGAAAACTGACTTGAGCGTCGGAGGGTCTTGCCGGAGCAACCCCACCTCCGGTTTAGACTTCCCTTGCAGGTCCCGGTGGCGACCGCGGCCTCCTCAACTCCAGCTTCTCCGGCGCAGGCGGATTTTTGCACCAACAGGATTGGCGCTAGAGGAAGGGCTTGTATCTTCGCAGCACCCTTGTTCTTGAAGGAGCGCTCAACGGAGCCACCTCCGGCCATCTCTCCGTCATTTACCCCTAATCCTCCCCCACGAGATCGTTACCCGATGCCTCCACGCAGGGCATCCACCCGGCGGTCCACGACCTCCGCGGCAAGATCTCAGGCTCCGGCCTCCCCTCCCGTTTCTCAGCCAGCTCCTCCTCCCCCTCCGGCGACGGCGGTCGGCGCGGAGCAGTTTGACTTGCTGGCGCAGCAGGTCAAGGGCCTCGTCAAGGCCGTACAGGCGATGCAGCAGCAGCCGCCGCAGGCGTCGGCGCATCCGGAAGGGGCATCTCCGGAATGCCAGAACCCAGCGGTGGGGCGGGCCACCTGGGCTAGCCGCCCCGTCCCTCTCGAGAAGGCGAATCCAAGGGTGGAGAGCCCTCAGTCGGACCACGACTCCACCCCTGGGAGATCCCTGCCCCCGTTCTGCCAAAGGACCCTCGAGACTCGAAGTCGAGAGGATTTCCTGGACCGGAGGCTCCAGGAGATGAACCGACGGATCGAAGAACTCCGCCATGCACCTCCCGCTTACGGTGAGGATATCTGCACTGACCCTCCCTTCTCCCAAATGATTATGCAGGAACCGATCCCGCCGAATTTCAAGCTCCCCCAGTTTGAAAGCTACGACGGGACGTCGGACCCGGTGGACCACCTGGAGGCCTTCCGGACAATGATGCTGCTTCATGGTGCCCCCGACGCCATCTTATGCTGGGCTTTCCCGTCTACTTTGAAGGGAGCGGCAAGAAACTGGTACTCGGCACTGAAGCCGGGTACCATCTTCTCCTTCGACCAAATGAGCCACCAATTCGTGGCCCATTTTGTCAGCAGCCGACGTCCCCGGAAAGGTTCGGAGTCCCTCATCAACATCAAGCAGAGGGAAGGGGAGTCCATACGGGCCTACATCAACCGCTTCAACATCGCGACGTTGGAGGTCCGGAACTTGGACCAGTCGGTTGCCATGGCCGCCCTGAAAGGTGGCCTTCAGAAGAATGACCTCTTGTACTCCCTGGAGAAGAAGTACCTCAGGGATTTTGCTGATCTGCTGGCTCGGGCTGAAGGCTACGCCCGAGCGGAAGAGGCCTTCAAAATGAAGGATGAAGAGACTGCGAGGGAGCGCCAGGCGGGAGATTCTGGCAGGCCCGCAATTGAGAAGAGGCCAAGGGAAGCCCGGCCTCGCTCCCGATCCCCTCCTGGGCACAAGCGCGCCCATACTCCACCCCGGGCACGCAGGCAGAGGAGCCCGGACAACAGGTTTCGGCGGGGTTCCCCTCCAGGGAAGTTCCGCAGCTACGCCCCCCTCAACGCCTCGAAGGCCCAGGTACTAATGGAGGTCAGGAAGCTGATCCCTAGGCCGGAGAGGATGCGCACGCATCCCGGGAAGCGCAACCCCAACAAGTTCTGCCTCTACCACCGCGACCACGGCCACGACACCGAAGAGTGCATCCAGCTCCAGGACGAGATCGAGGAGCTCATCCGGCGAGGTCGGCTCGACAGATTCATCCGCCGCAGGCCCGAGGGTAGAGGAGACCGGCCAAGAGCCCTCCCACCGCCCGAACCACAGAAGAGGGAGGAGCAGCCCGGAGACCGGCCTCCTATCGGGACCATTGACTCCATCGCCGGAGGGCCTCAAGGAGGAGCGGGAGAACTGTAAATGTATTGCTTACTGTTTCATTTTGAATCTACTTTTCTTTCTAGCTAACGCACCCTCCTGCTTAACGCGGATGTATTATGACTGGATATGACCTCTCCAAAAAACAACGGCTGTGTCAGGAACAGGAGGAGAACCTCGTCCTGAAATGAGCAAAGTCAAAGGCCCGGTTCTTTTAGACCGGATGGGGGGAGAGGCCTTACAACGCCCTAATGTGCCCCCACAGCCCTGTTAGGGACAGGAGGAAAACCTCGCCCTAACTTGAGCAAAGTCAAAGGCCCGGTTCTTTTAGACCAGATGGGGGGAGAGGCCTTACAACGCCCTAATGTGCCCCCACAGCCCTGTTAGGGACAGGAGGAAAACCTCGCCCTAACTTGAGCAATGTCGAAGGCCCGGTTCTTTTAGACCGGATGGGGGGAGAGGCCTTACAACGCCCTAATGTGCCCCCACAGCCCTGTTAGGGACAGGAAGAAAACCTCGCCCTAACTTGAGCAATGTCGAAGGCCCGGTTCTTTTAGACCGGAGGGGGGAGAGGTCTTACAGCGCCCTAACGCGCCCCCACAAGCCAGGCTGATGACGAGAACCTCGCCACCGGCCCAAGCAAAATGGAAGACCCGGACTCCTACGGGAGCCGGGTTCCGCCGCAAAGGTAGGCTCCACCCGGACTCCTACGGGAGCCGGGTTCCACCGCCAAGGTAAAACTTCACCCGGACTCCTACGGGAGCCGGGTGCCGCTGCCAAGCAAGACTTCACCCGGACTCCTACGGGAGCCGGGTTCCGCCGCCAAGCAAGACTTCACCCGGACTCCTACGGGAGCCGGGTGCCGCCGCCAAGCAAGACTTCACCCGGACTCCTACGGGAGCCGGGTTCCGCCGCCAAGCAAGACTTCACCCGGACTCCTACGGGAGCCGAGTTCCGCCGCCAAGCAAGACTTCACCCGGACTCCTACGGGAGCCGGGTGCCGCCGCCAAGCAAGACTTCACCCGGACTCCTACGGGAGCCGGGTTCCGCCGCCAAGCAAGACTTCACCCGGACTCCTACGGGAGCCGGGTGCCGCCGCCAAGCAAGACTTCACCCGGACTCCTACGGGAGCCGGGTTCCGCCGCCAAGCAAGACTTCACTCGGACTCCTACGGGAGCCGGGTTCCGCCGCCAAGCAAGACTTCACCCGAACTCCTACGGGAGCCGGGTTCCGCCGCCAAGCAAGACTTCACCCGGACTCCTACGGGAGCCGGGTTCCGCCGCCAAGCAAGACTTCACCCGGACTCCTACGGGAGCCGGGTTCCGTCGCCCGGTAAGACTTAGCCCGGACTCCCACGGGAGCCGGGCTCTCATCGCCACTTCTACGACAGGGGTCAATGATGGTAGCAAGACTCGGCCGCGCAACCAGATCGGATGGAAGGAAGGAGCTCCCCACCCCCCCCACGGCGACATCTACATCAAACAAGCCAAACGACAAGAAAGGCCCAACAATCGACATTATCAGTACTACACGTGAACAAGGTAACACAAAGCGCTCCTTTTTCCATTTTCAATATATACACTACAAAGCCAGAGCGGCCGGAAAAAGAAAAACAAAACGACAAAAAGAAAATAGCTACATAAAGACAAAGGGGCTCTAAGGGGGCCCTGCCTCCTCCGACCTTGAGTCGCCACCTGCATCCCTCAACCAGGACGGCCTCAGGCTCTCCACCGTTTCTTCTAGTTCTTCCTTTTTTCGCAGCACGTCCTGGAGCGCCTGACGAAGTCACCGGACCTCAGCCTCCGCTTCCCGATGCCACTTCCGCAACACTTCAGACTCCGCCTCTGCGTCCGCGACGGCCTTCCGCTCAAGCCCCAGTTGAATTTTTACTTGTTGTAGCTCGGCTGTCTTCTCCCCAAGGGAGACAGAAATCCCTTCGACAGAGCCTCTCAGGGCTTGGAGCTCTTCGTTATCTTGGGCGTTAGCAAGCTGCGCCCTAGTAACCAACTGCCTCTGGAGACGGACTACCTCGTCCGCCGCCCGACGGAATCTCCCCTTGTACTCCTCTACCTGTCGGCGCCAGCTGGCCCGCTGCACATCGTGGCTCATCTCAGCATCTTGAAGCTGCTTCTGGAGGTCGAAAACTTTTTGTGACCATATCTGCTCATCCCGTGCTGCGAGTCGGGGTGAGTTCCCTTCCAGCTGGCCGATCCTCCTCTTGGCAGCCGACAGCTCCACTTTAAGGGCGCTGATCCTGGCCTCTTGAGCCCAAGTTCGGTCACTGGCGCTCTTCTTACATTCCTCAAGCTCTTTTGTGAAGCTCGCCTTCCTCCGACTGTAGTCCATGATCGCCCGCACTTGGATACTCCTGAAGTGGGCGGCCTCGGAGTAGCATTTTTTCGCCTGGCGGAGCTCGCCCTCCGACTTTTTCAACTTCTTCGTCAAGTGGAGGACCTCCTTTTTGAGCCGCTGGATAGTCGACTTCAGCGGGACCCCCAGGGGCAGGGGGAGTGCTTCGGTGGGGCGCTGCCATTGGAAGAGGCAAGTGTCAAAGACCGATTCGTTACAAGAAGAAAGGCCGGAAAGAAGGAGCAGAGGGAGGAAAAAATCATCCACAAAAAGGAATTCGGCTTTATTGATTGATCTTGAAGACAAATGAAAAGGAAGCATGATAACAAAAGAAAGATACAAGGTCGGAGGTCTCAGACCTCGGGAGCGGGGGGTGGAGAGTTCGGCGCGGGGGGTGCAACTGCTGTGGCGGCGGGCGAAGGGCCGGCCTCGTCGTCGGACTCCTCCAAGAATTCGAGGCCAAGATCGGGATATCTGCTGGCCACCTTCTCCTGGCAAAGCTCAAACCCCTTGGTAAATGCCTCCAGGCCGAACTGGACGTTCAGCTCCCTCATCTCCGCGGAGGCCTTGAACTCCTCCACCGCAAGGGTCCTGGCCTCCGAGACCAGAACCGGAGTTTGCTCAGCCAGCTGGGCGACCTCGGCCTCCGCCTTCCTCACCGACTCCTCCAGGCTCCGTCTCTCCACCTCCCGGGCTTGTCTCTCCTCCTCCCGGGCTTGTCTTTCCTCTTCCCGGTCCTGTCTCTCTCTCTCCAGGGCCTCCCAGAGGGCGGCCACCTCGGCCGTCTTCGCTTGAAGACGAACGACCTCGTCTTGGTAGCGCTCCTCCGCCCGGAGGAGATCCCTTCTCATGCGGCCCGATGCCTCGACATAGGCGAAGAGCTGGTGCCCGATCTGCAAAGACAGATGGAGAATTACAACAAAGACCGAGGCAACTGTGCAAATAAAAATCCGCTTACCTCAAGAAAGGACCCCAAGGTGTCCCAAGCCCGCTGCTCGGGATCGGCGCGGTCGATCCTCTCCACGACGTCGGACAGGATGCAACCATCGAGCAGCCGACGGATTAGAGCCTTGTCGTTGAAGGGATTCTCCGATCCCCCCTCGGAGTAGACGGACTCGTCTGCAGCGGCTCGGTGGCTGCTCGGCCTGCGGGCCACCGATTTTCTCCTCCTCCCCGCGGCAGGTGCCTCCGCAGGGCGAACCTCTGGAATTGGGACCCCAGTCGGTGGGCTCCCTGGGGGAGCCCGGGGGGCCGCTGGCTCGGCATCCGAAGGAATGTCGATCGCCGGGGTCGCCTGGACGGGTGCGGCAAGGCTCGTCTCCTCCACCCTGGCCCTCTTCGCCGAGCTGGAAGTCATCGCGCCCTTCCTTTTCTGGGCTCTCATGGCCTTGGCAAGCATTCGTGTGGCTTCGGCGTCCATTGCTAAAAAAAAAAAAAAAAAAAAAAAAAAAGAGAAAAAAGAAAGAAGAAGAAAAGAAGAAGGAAAAAGCAGCACCAGTCAGTCCAAAAAAAAAAAAAAAAAAAAAAAAAAAAAGAGAAAAGAAAAGAAGAAAGAGGAAAAAGGAGAGAGAAAGGAAGAGAGGGAAGAAGAAGACAAGAAAAGGAAAGATGTATACTTGCTGGATCTTGAGGGCTCAGGCCGATGTTGAAGAGAAGCGGCTCCCTCAGCAGGTTTGGAAGGGAAGGAGCGGGATAGCTCAGGAGCTTCTGGGCGGCCTGAAGGTCGTCCTCTCCTAGGCCAGGAGCCCGGCGGACGGAATCCCTCAGAGACCCCCAAGGGGGTAGGCCCAATTCCAGGGTCGGGCAGTAAACAAAGAGGAATTTCTCCTTCCAGTTGTGAATCGAAGAAGGGGCGCCCTTCAGCAACCCCTTCTTACCGAACTGAGGGGAGAAGTACCACCAGTCCTTCGCTGAAGGATGGCGTTTGAAGGTGTAGAAATGTCTGAATAAGGAGAGGGATGGCTGGACCTCGGCTATGTGGCAGAGAGAGAGAAACCCTATTAAAAACCTAAAGGAATTCGGGGCAACAGAAGCAAGTGAAATATCTAAAAAGCGAAAGAAGGCGGCGACGAAGTTTGGGAGCGGAAGCCGAAGCCCGGCACGAAAGGCCTCCTGATACAGACAAAAGCGGCCGGGGGGGGGGCGCTGGCCCTATCAGAGGGGCCAGGAAGCTCCAGGTCATACTCCGCAGGGACCCCGTATCGAGCCCTTATCAGGAGAAGTTCGTCCGGAGTCGACGAACACGAAATGGCGCCCGGCGCGAAAATCGGGCGAGACCCTGCCCCGAGCGCGGGTTCATCCGCAGAAACGGGGGCCTGGGGGTTCGAAGCAGAAGAACTCCCAGAACTTACGGGGACAGAAGATTCAGAAGACATTTTTTCTCTCGGGGAAGAACCTAAAGGGCCCTAGAAAGGCAAATTGAGAGGGGAACGAAGTGCCAAAGGTCAACCCGGAGGAAGACACGAAGAGAATGAAAAGACGAAAGAGCCCTAGGCGGTGAAAAGAAGGTGGGCACTAACCTATCTTGCTCTGAGGACCCGGGGGGCGAGAGACGGAAGGCGCCTACGGCTCGAAGGGGCGTTCGCAAGAGCAGACTCTCGGGGAGATGACGGACGCCAGCGAAAATCAAAAATGGAGTAGGAAGCCTGAAGGGGGGAGGACGGGTTTAAATAGACCCTGGGATCCGGCGCCATAATGATCTCGAATCCCCCCAGGCCAGTCCGCGCTCGACACGTGTCCCACTCCCCATGGCAGACGGCTGA
>NC_026006.2:47882960-47890460 GCF_000442705.2 Elaeis guineensis | reverse complement strand
GAACTCTCGAAATAGACTGTAGCAGTGCACTGAACTGAGTGGAAGCATGTTCACTAAAGCCCCTGATCTCTCTCCTCAGGAAGTCAAAATCACTCTCCAAGACTCCTCGAAGTCTAGCCGCCTCTGCAGATAGGTCTGAGACCTCTATGATACTCTCCTGCGGCTGTGGATGTGCTAGAGCTAACACTTGCCCCTGCAAGTCAAATACTCTGTCGTCAGTCTCAATATACAACTCTCAAGCTGCTCAATGCATACCGACTGATCAGTAATCATCTGAAAAATAGTGGAGATATGAGGGATCAGTGTCTGATCAGATACATCCTGAGATGTCGATCCCTGTGTAAAAACTGAAGTGCCAAACTGACGAGATAGTATGGAGGCTACATGCTGGGATATCATCTCAATCTGATCATCAGCTAATCTGAGCTCTGAAGGATGTACTCTACTGTCCGACTGCTGAACTGAAGTATGCCTCCTCGCAGACTCTGACGGGCCAGCCTCGTGATCAGAAACAAACTGAATATCTGATGAAGCTGCTCTGTGATCACGAAGGGGTGAGGATGGTCCTTCCTCCTCTGCTCTATCCTCAGCTCTCTCTTCCACACTTTTTATCCAACCACCATCAGTTTTAGAAAATCCCATGCGGTGCAAAGTATGACAGTTGATAGTGTCAGAGTGGGATAGTCTAGTTACTGCCTCCCCCTCAAAGCTAACTCCGAACCTCCTAAAAACTAAAGTGAGAGCCATACCAAAAGGTAAGTATACCTTGGACCTGTTTAAGGTCTCTCTCATAGCCTCAAACATCAATGCCGGGAGGTTCAGGGGGGTTTGTGTAATTACATGATACATAATGCAGATGTTTCGATCCGAGAGAAGATCATGTCTACCACTTCTAGGGAAAAATAATTTAGTTACCATGTGGTGTAGCAATCTCATCTCAATGGAAAGAATCTTTGCCTCTAATTTGTTCAGACTTCCAGTGAAGGTTCTCCCTAGAATAACATTTATTCCTTCCTTTTTACTTGGGAGTTCCATGTTTGTATACCCCTCACAAGGTAAGTGAAGTATTTGCCCTAAAAGCACAGGATCTAGGCTAATGTCTACACCCTTCACTGTGGATTTCACTGTTTCATTGCTGTATCCCAAATTTAGATAAAATTCTCTGACAATATCCACATAAGTATTTTCTTTTAAGGAGCAGTAAAATTTTCAACATTGGTCCTTAATTTTTGATCCGATAGTGAACCCTTCTTTTTCAAAAAATCTGAAATCAATATTTTTTCTGGGCTCTACTTTCCTATCAGAGAGGGGTACCTTACTAGGGCTGATTTGTGATTGGGTTGAAGCTGAAGCTGAGCCAGCAGCAGGATTTGAAGCAGAAGTGGTCTTGGTTGCTAGTCTCTTTTGATGCACACTTTCCTCCAACCCATGAACTGATTTCCTCCTCTATGGAAGCTTCATCTTGGGAGCCATTTGCACAGGCAGGACTAGCACGGAACTTAGAAGAGCAAATATGAGGGAGAGATGAAGGGATTTTAGTGGAAAGATACGAATTTTGGAGAAGTGATGTGCTGATTTGGAGAAGACGGGTAGAGTCTAGGGTAAGCTCAAACCACTCCAAATGAAGAAGGAGAAGGGGAGGAACTTGGTTCCTAAGGGGGCGATTTGGAATGAGAGAGACGGTGGAAGAAGGATCTTGAGAGAAAACTTGGGTTTGAGGAAGAAGAGAGGGAGACCTTTGGTTCGGTGGAAGAAGGTGGAGAGTTGGGTCGGCTCAAGGAGATATTTCCAACAAAAAGAGAGCATCCGAGAGATTTAGTCATAATTACAAGTTTACCCTAGGGTCGACCCTGGGGGTCGACTCATGGCATAGAGAAATTTAGAAAAATGATGAAACAGTTTCGAAAAAATTTGAAACATTAGGAGAAAGATGTTTACCCAAAAATTGATCATGAGAATGATGATTTTGAGCTTTTGAGCTCATAAGAAAAGATGAGAATTAAGCTAAAAGAATTTTTGGCATTGATACCTTGGAATCAGAGAGACACCTAAGCAAATGGATCAAGGATTCCTAGTTTTCTCCTAATTTCACAAAATCTATCTTCACTTAAGGCCTTGGTAAAGATGTCAGCTAATTATTTTTCAGTACAAACATAGTCAAGAATTATGTCTTTATTTTGGACATGTTCTCTTATGAAATGATGCTTGATTTCAATATGTTTTGACCTAGAAAGCTGAATTAGATTTTTAGTGAGATTTATAGCACTAGTGTTATCACATCTTATGGAAGTTTCATTAAGTATGATACCAAAGTCTTCGAGTTGTTTCTTAATCCATAAGATTTGAGTATAACAACTTCCGACTGCAATGTATTCGGCCTCGGCCGTAGACAGTGCTATCGAATTATGTTTCTTACTAAACCAAGAGATTAGGTTAACTCCAAGAAATTGACAAGTTCCACTAGTACTTTTCTATCTAATCTACATCCAGCAAAATCGGCATCTGAATATCCTATTAAGTCAATTAATGAGTCCTTAGAATACCATAATCTTAGAGTTTGTATACCATTTAAATATCTAAGGATTCTTTTAACTGCATTCAAGTGTGATTCTTTTGGATTTGATTGAAAACGAGCACAAAGACAAATACTGAACATAATATCAGGTCTATTAGCAGTTAAATATAATAGAGAATCAATCATGCCTCTATAAAATTTTAAGTCTATACTTTTACCTTCTTCATCTTTGTCAAGCTTACATGATGGGCTCATGGGTGTGCCAATTGCTTTGGAGTTCTCCATTCCAAATCTTTTGAGTAATTTTCTTGTGTACTTACTTTGGGTGATGGAGATTTTTTTTCTTGTTTGTTTGATTTGGAGTTCGAAGAAGAATGTAAGTTCTCCCATCATGCTCATCTCGAACTCCCTCTGCATGAGCTTTGTAAAATCTTGACAAAGAGTTTCAATAGTAGACCCAAAAATGATGTCATTAACATATATTTGTATAACTAATATATCATTTTGATTTCTTTTAATGAAAAGGGTTGTGTCTACATTTCCTCTTAAAAATTATTATTAAGTAGAAATTTGTTTATCCTTTCATACCAAGTCTTGGGTGCTTGTTTCAAACCATATAGAGCTTTATTTAATTTAAAAATATGATTAGGAAAAGCATGATTTTCAAAATCTGAGAGTTGTTCTACATAAACTTCTTCAGCAATATATCCATTTAGAAAGGCACTTTTGACATCCATTTGAAATAACTTAAAATTCATAAAGCAAGCATATGCTAGTAGAAGTCTAATTGCTTTAATCTAGCAACAGGTATAAAGGTCTCATCAAAATCAATTCTTTCTTCTTGATTATAACCTTTTGCAATCAATCTTGCTTTATTTCTTATTATATTTTTATGTTCATCTAATTTGTTCCTATATATCCATTTTGTGCCAATTATTAAATAATTTTTAGGTCTTGAAACTAAAGTCCATATATTATTTTTTTCAAATTGATTAAGTTCTTCTTGCATTGCATTTATCCAATTATAATATTTTTCAGCTTCATCTATGGTTTTAGGTTCAAGATGAGAGACAAAAGCAAAATGATTGAATGCATCTTTAAGTGAAGAGCGAGTTCTTACACCATGTGTAGGATCACCAATGATTAGTTTCTTGGGATGATTGTGATCATACCTCCATTCTTTGGACAGATCATTTGTACCTTGAGGTTGTTCTTGTTGTTCTTCACCTTTCTCATCCTGTTTGTCTTCATGTTCTTCATCATCTTGAATTGTTGAATCTTTTAGAGTGATCTCCTTCATTCCTTCTATAAGAAGATCTGCATCATCAATACCTTCATTCTTCCTTGAAGGAAGATCCTTAGTTTCATCAAAGATAACATGTATTGATTCTTCTACTACTAAAGTTCTTTTATTGAAAACTCTAAAAGCTTTACTAGAAGAGGAGTAATCAAGAAAAATTGCTTCATCAAATTTTGCATCAAATTTTTCTAGTCTTTCTTTACCATTGTTTAATACAAAATATCGGCAACCAAAAATATGAAAATATGCAATGTTTGGTTTTCTTCCTTTCCAAAGCTCATAGAGAGTTTTCTTTAAAATTTATCTAATTAAATTATGATTTAATATGTAACATGCCGTGTTAATTACTTTCGCCCAAAAATATCTTGGAAGGTTGCTTTCATATAGCATGGTACGGACCATTTCTTCAAGAGTTCTATTTTTTCTTTCTACTACCCCATTTTGTTGGAGTGTCTTAGGTGCCAAAAAGTTGTGACCTATTCCTTTTTCATCACAAAACTTTTTAAAATGTTAATTTTCAAATTCGATTCCATGATCACTTCGGATATTTTGAATTAAAAAAGCTTTCTCATTTGTGACTTTTCGATAAAATTTAGAGAAAACATGAAAAGTTTCATCCTTATGTGCCAAAAAGAAAATCCATGTAAAATGACAGAAATCATCAATAATTACAAAATCATATCGTTTTCCTCCTAGACTAGTAGTTCTAGTAGGTCCAAATAAATCCATGTGCAATAATTCTAATGGCCTAGAAGTTGAAACAATATTTTTAGATTTGAATGAAACTCTTATTTGTTTATCTAGTTGGCATGCATAATAAATTCTATCCTTTTCAAAGTTCAATTTTGGTAAACCAATAACCAATTCCTTCTTAATGAGTTTTGAAAGTGAATGCATGCTAATATGTGCAAGCCTACGATGCCAAAGCCAACTAGTCTCATTAATCTTGGCATTCAAGGCTACTAGGCATTGCATGTTTATTTTGGATAGATCATTCAAATCTACCATATAAAATTATCATGTCTATGCCCAACAAATTTAATGCTTTCATTAATAAGACTGGTTACAATGCAAACAGAAGATTCAAAAATAACTTTATATCCTTTATCACAAAATTGACTGATGCTTAATAAATTATGTTTTAAACCATCTACTAACAAAATATTTTCAATATATTTGGAGGGAGTGATACCAATGTTACCTATACCGATGATCTTTCCTTTGCCATTGTCTCCAAAGGTGACCATCCCTCCATTTTTGGCATCAAGAGTGATGAATTGTGATTCATCACCAGTCATGTGTCTTGAGCACCCGCTATCAAGATACCATTTTCGGTTTACTCCTTAGGATGCAAGACACACCTATACACAAGAATCAAGTTTTGGTTTTAGGTACCTAAGCTTTTTTGGATCCTTTTTAGTTAGTCATAATGATTCCTTTTGGAACCCATATTTTCTTTACATTAGAGTTTACGGATTTCTTAGAGAAACAAGTGTATAAGTTGTGTCCTACTCTACTACATTTGAAGCAAGTAATATTTAAAAACTTGTTACTTGAAGAGTTTACATAGATATTTTTTAGATACTTTTATTTCTTTAAGGGGTTGTAGCCAAGACCAGCCTTATCATAAATGGTCTTTTGATTTTCAAGAATCATATTAAGTTTATTTGAACTTAAGGTGAATTTTTCAACCATTGGTTTTAGCTTGGTAATTTCATTTTTAAATTCAGATTTTCTTGAAACAAGATAGATTTTTCATTTGAAATGCTCTCATTTTGTTTTAGTAAAGATTGATTCTTTGATTTTAACTCTTTGTTCTTTATCTCTAGCTTCTTTAGTTCATCAATTAAATCATAAAAAGCTTCATGAAGTTCTTTAAAGGTAAAGTCAATAGGAGTTTCAGAATTTACCTCATTTTCATGTGCCATAAGGCACAAGTTGGCCTGTTCATTTGAGTCTTCTTCTTCAGAGCTTGACTCATCACTTTCACTCCATGTAGCCATCATGACCTTCTTCTTGTACTTCTTGGGATCTTTCTTCAGTTGTGGGCATTCAGACTTAAAGTGTTCCAGTTTCTTGCATTTATAGCAAATAAGAGGTTACTCTTTATCCTTCTCTTTGCTATGTTCTCCTTTTGTGGGTGGCTTCTTCCTCATTCCTTGTTTCTTTTTTCTCAGAAAGTTCTTAAACCTTCTAGTAATGAGAGCCATTTCTTCATCCTGCTCTTCATTTTCTATATCATCAGTTTCTTCATCAAGTTAAGCCGTAGATTTGAGGACAATTGTCCTCTTCTTTTTGACTTCTTCTTCTTGATGTTGTTTCATGCTCAGCTCATGTGTCATCAGTGATCCTAGAAGCTCTTCCAAGGATAGAATGTTCAGATCTTTGGCTTCTTGGATAGCGATCACTTTGGCTTCTCAAGTTCTTGGTAAGGATCTAAGAATCTTTCTCATGAGATCACTGTTAGAATAAGATTTACCAAGACTTTTTAGATTATTTATAATATCAGTGAAAAAGTAAACATTTCAGTTATAGATTCATCATGCTCCATTTTAAAAAGTTCATATTTATGCACGAGCATGTTAATTTTGGATTCCTTCACTTGATTAGTTCATTCATGAGTTACTTCTAATCTATCACATATTTTCTTAGCAACATGCATGTTGAAATACAATTGAATTCATTAGCATCTAGAGCACAGTACAAAATATTCATGGCTTTAGCATTTAGTTGAGCCATTTTCTTATCAACTCATCTCATTCTTTTTGGGTTTAGTTGATTCCACACCATTAATTAATTTAGTGGGTGTATGAGGTCCGTTTACTATGATACTCCACATATCATAGTCAAGAGCTTGAATAAAGATTTTCATCCGAGCTTTTCAATGGTATAGTTTGACCTATTGAAAAGTGGAGGTCGGTTTGTGGACTGCCCCTCGACTAGAGAAGTCCAACTTGAGTTGCCATAGATCTTTAGCTCTTTGATGGTTAAATCAAAGTAGGGCTAGAGCACCGAGCTCTGATACCACTTGTTGCCCAGCTATGCAATCCAAGAGGGGGGTGAATTAATTTTTAAAAATTTAATCTTAACTTATAACTATGAAGATTATTTAATAATGATCAAGATAAGTATGGAGAGGTAATTATGCAAGGTGTAGAAGTGGATGCAAGAATGTAAGAGGATAAAGAAATTTAAAAGGAGAGCAAGTAAGCACAACACAAACAAGAAGATTTATAGTGGTTGGTGCCAACATTGCACCTATATCCACTCTCAAGCTTCTACTTGGGAATTTAAATCCACTAAACTGTATTCAACCCGAATACAACATCGAAACTTCCGACTCTAGCTATCCAAGCTAGAACACTTATTTTTCGGGTACAAGCCAATCCAATACAATCCGATTCAAGGTTTGGATCAACCTTTCATGTTTTGGAATCCTTCCAAAATAAAACAACAACTCAAAAAAGAGTATTACAGTTAATTACATAAATACAGATGAGCTCCTTTAATGAGCAATAATGCTTTAAATACACTTTACACAATTAGAAGGAAGCTCTTTCTGATTTCCTCAGGTGGTTGGAGACTTGAATGAGCTCTTGAGGAGTTGGTGAACTTGAAATAAAAGCTTCTTGAACTCTTTTAGTGGGCTCTTGCTTAGGGTTGAAATGAATGCTTGAAAACCTTT